>NC_063335.1:48244491-48327254 GCF_021869965.1 Rhincodon typus
TGCTTGGCCTGCTGTGTTCATCCAGCTCTACACCTTGTTATCCTTTAATTCCAATATCAGCTTTTGAAGAACTGATTAGTAGGGTCTGAATAGGTTGTGCAGGAAGAACGGTTTTAGCTGTCCATCTTAATGTGGAGATGCATTACCTAGAAAACAACAACACAGGGTAGTTAAGAAGGTGTTTAGTACACTTGCCTTCATTCCTCACAGCATTGTGTATAGGAAATGGACCATCATGTTGAGGTTGTACAGGATGTTGGTGAACCCAGTTTTGAAGTACTGTGTACAATTCTGGTTGCCCTGCTACAGGAAGGATATTATTAAATTGGAGAGGCTGCAGGAAAAATTTACCAGGATATTGTTGGGATTGGAGGGTTTGAGTAATAAAGTGAGGCTGGTTAGGCTCTGACATTTTCACTGGAGCACAGAAGGTTGAGGAGTGACCTTATAGATGTTTATAAAATTATGAGGGACATAGATAAGGTGAATAGCCAACGTCCTTTCCCTAGGGTAGGGGAGTTTAAAACTAGGGGACATATTTTTAAGGTGAGAGAAAAAAGGTTTAAAAGGGACCTGAGGAGAAGCTTCTTCACACAGAGGATGGTTTGTATGTGGAATGAACTGCCAGAGGAAGTGGTTGATGCAGGTACAGATAGAACATTTAAAAGACATTTGGACAGGTACATGCATAGGAAAGATTTAGAGGGATATCAGCTAAGTGCAGGCAACTGGGACTAGTTTAGTTTGGGAAACTTGTTCGGCATAGATGGTTGGACATAAGGGTCTGTTTCCATGCTGTATGATTCTATAACTCTATAGCTCTACCTGCAGTGTCAGATAAAAACATTGCACTGCCTATATAAAAGCCAGATTTAACTTCATGTGGGTGCTCCAAAGTGAGAAATTTAATGTTCAAAGGCAGATATGTATAATTATACATTTATTGACAAACACCAGACTGATGGTATATCTTTTTTATGTTTATCTACTAATTTCAAAAAGGATTCTAACAATCCTGTGAATTACATAGATTAAATACACAGTACATTTTCAACAAAGATTGTAATGTCTGGGCAGACAGATTAAATACCTGGGCCACTTGGTGAAAGAAAGTGTTAACAATCCTTCCCAAGGAATGCTCTAAACTCCAATACTCTTGAGACACAATACATGATTTTGATTGCAATACTAAATATTAATTCCCTGTTGCATCCTGTGGATAATCAAATGTTGCAATGTAAGTCATAGGAAGAAGCAAAATATTGAGGGTCTCACACTACTTGCAAAAACCTAGATATGAAGGGCAAGATAATTTGAGAAGGGATATAATTAAAGTTCCTTTATTTTCTCTCTTGATCTTCAATAGTAGCTTACCCACAACTGTTCATCTCTTGTACCAATAAAAGCAAAGTGTATTTGATTTTAAATACAATATTTATTTGCATTTAAAGCCCTTAGATTTTTCAATATTTAATGGGAGTGTAATTGACCTCAGACAGTAGCACTAAATGAAAAATAATAATTAGCAGGGAGTTTTATACCTGTCTCCCACCACCAATTTTCTTTTCCATTGACTTCAAGAAAATCTTGTGATGTCTAAGACAGGTGGCTGATTCACTACCGCTAGTTATACAGTCCTTCCCAAAATAAAATTTCACTCCCATCAAATGAGGCACAGCACCTAGAGTTGGTGGTGATAAAGGAGTTCGGACCAAAAAAATTTCCCCACAAATATGAACACAACTGTACCATAAGAACAATACATTTATAATACATCTTCTGCAACAATGGTCTGCCCTGTTGGTTGTCTTTGGCAATGGTTCTCAAATATTTTTGATTGAAGGATCACTTTTGAAATAGATGAGAAATCACATTCCCCTCCATCCAAATTCTAACACTATATAGTACTCACAATATGACAAGAGTATGTAACAGGTGTTTTAATAATACTTTTACAAAAATAAGTATTTAATTTCTTATGACCAGATGAGGAAGATAATTCAGCTCCCCTCTTTTAAGTTCCCTCTGTCAGTCACAACAAATTCTTTGAATTCTTTTTAGCAGGAAGCTATCACTTCAATTAAATGTTGTCATTAACGAGATCAAAATGAAGGATCTAATTACAACTTTGAGTGAAATAAAGACTTCTCATACCCTCTGGATTATTAGTATCAAGTATCTCCTTGACCCCACGATTTACCATCAATCCTCTCAAATTCAATATATTTTCCATCTGATAAGCTTAATTCTGCCACAGTAAAACAAGTAGGAATTGGTGTGTGGCATCCCTTCACAAAGTCTTCACCTGACCTATGTCTAATACAATCTCCAGGTCAGCTTAGCAGAGAAAGTGCTCAAAGACATTAACATTTTTAAAAAAAACACTAACGTTTTCCTCTGCCAATTCTTTGTCAAGCAGTTATTTGGCTTCAAATTGGTTGCCCGAGGGTGGATTGAAACCTGGGTCCTTTGTGCTGTGAGGCAGCAGCACTAACCACTGAGCCACCATGCCACCATTTTTCTCACCATTAGAACCAGCTCCATTCTGTAGATGTGATCTCTTCCCTCGCTCCATCCCACACTTTGGAAAAGATTTCTCTCTCATTCTCTCTCACACACACTCTCTCTGTGGGAATGATTGCTCAGTCTCTCTCTATCCCTCTCTCTTTCCATACCAATCTCACATTGATCATTTCCACAATCTCGGTCTTTCAGTCTCTCTCCTTTTCTAGAGGAAGAAAGAAGCCATAAACGCTGAAGAAGAATTTGACTCAACACTACGACTTAGCTCAAAGTGACCAATCTTTTTAATTCTGCTGCATGTTCTTCAAGTGTTGGAGATCCATCAGATTTCCCCACTCAGCTCCCAATGTCAAGTACCCAGCTGAATGTGAAATGATGGGGTAACTGCATGAGTTGAAAGTGTTGTAACTGAAAAATATACTGTGAACACAATTGTCTTTTGAGACCAAATATGGAGATGGTAATAAGAGGTAGATGGATTTATGTTCAGGGCTGAGACAGGTTCTCACACGCAATTGCGTTCTTCTCAGTTCATTACATATTCATGAGGGATAAAATGCCAGGTTTCATTGGCATGAAGTTCTTCGCCTGGGCTCCAGCATCTGGAAGCCATGTTGAAAAGTGAATGGACAGCACTTCACTGTTTGCAATCCAGACCTCACCTGTGGGTGGGACTGGGTGGATCTGTTGAGGGCAGCCTGCAGCACCCATTGCCACTACATTCCACCCAGGTAGGTACACTAGCCTGGCGGGAATTGGGAGGATAAATGAAAATCCCTGTCTGCTTCCTTTAATTGGCCTTCAGTGTCTCTTAATGACCTCTGTTAGCTACCAGTCTCACATGGGTGGACATTCCTGCTAACAGTCTGTAGAAATGATCTGACACTGGGATGGTGTGTGGAACTGTCATGGGGTCATTTTTAGGTCCTACCCATCTGATTCTCATCCAATCTAAAAATTCAAGCCAATTGAGTAAGAGGTTTGAGTAGGGCATTCAAGTATGGGTTCTTGGCAGCTGAAGGGATACAGCTATGATTGGTGATACGATTAAAATTGTGAATGTTCAGCAGCCAGAAATGGAGGAGTGCAGGCATCTGGAAACAGGAATCAGAGAAGTCAGTCATTGAGGGGTTTGAAAAGAAGGACAGGAGCTTTAAAAAAAATCAAGGTAATACTTAACCAGAAGTATAGGTCAGTGAGCACAGGATGTTGCGAGAGCTGTGCACGGTGCAATGTCCAGTTTATGAATATAAAGAATATTATTTAGTCATAGAACCAGTTAATTAATTGCAGTTGTCCAGCATTTTCAGAAAGCTCTGACACCTAGAAGCCCAGAACAAAGTGCAATTTGTTAATTTGACGAGGAGTACACTTCTGCATTTGATGAGTCTGTTGGAACACTGGAGTTAACTGCTGTGTCCTCTTTCCGTGAGACAGGTGGATCACACTTTAAATGATGTTGATTCATTGTTTTCATATTACGGGAGTTCCTCATATTTGCTTGAACCATGAGCATACAATGCCAATTGGTGCCAACCTGTTGTTGGGTAGATTGCTGCCACCATTTTCCTTTTCTAACTAGCTCCATAGGGCCTACATGATCTTACGTAGTAGAAGACAATCACAAGGTAGACTAACTTATCTTAAAAACAAGATGAAGTTTATTATGGTAGCAACCAGATTTAAGTAACATTCGTAAATAGACATCACTACTAAGACTATGAGGAGGTCTAGATGATAGGTCTGTCTTCCTTGTGTCTCTTTCAAACTTACTATGGAATCCGGTTGTAGATATTTTTAAATCAGCTGTTCAGACATGTTATGCCATATCTCTAAAGTAAGTGTGAGTTGAACCCAGATTTTCTGGCTTAGGAGTAGGGACAATACCACTACACAAGAGTCCTTATCTTACTTCCATTCCATACATGCTTTTTTCCACCCAAGACATTTTGACATCATAATATTGGGTGGAGCTTAACAGTCTTCAGTGTTAGCCCTTTCAAAACCTTTACCTTATACAATGTGGTCCATCTGTAATGCAGTGTGATCTGTTGAAGCATCTAAAAGATGAATTGTTACAAACGCAAGGTTCGATGTAAGCTGCAAAATGAAGGAGTTAGTTGGTGCTTTGCAAATCCTTCTGCACTGGCTTCTTTTTGGAATCACATTGGACCCATTAGTGAAACAATATTCACGATATAAACATGCTGATCTGTACTTACTCAGGACTCCCCCACTTAAAATAAGGACTGATATTAAAAAAAGATAAAATCTTCAGAATTGAGCAAACAAAAATAGCAACTTAACTAATTTTAAAACCCGCAGTGTCAACAAAAGTGATATCTCTCATATTTTAATTATTCATTATCTCTGAATGATTACTTGATGGAGCAGCAACATTATTTGCTGGCATTCTGTAAACGCACATACTCGCTACAGACAATTGCAATAGAGGGTTGTTCAGACTCATTCGAAACAGCTCATTATCTGCACCCCTGAAGGGTTTCCATCAGTTTGTAGGGACCCTGGCTGGTGACAAATTAAACATCCTGGGAAATGCATTAGTGAGCACAGAATCTTCTAAGTCACACCCAGGAGCCTGTGAAAGTGTTGAAATATTAAAGAACATTCTACATGCTACACACCCTACATTTTGTGGCAGAGGGAAATGGAGTGTGGCTGTGACAAATTTCAAAGAGCTGATGTGAATAAAATAAATCACATTTTATACAACTCAAAATATAATGCTTATCGCAGCACTGGATAAGCTTCAAGGTCAATCCATCAATGCAGCAAAAGCTTCTTTTGTAAAAGATGGAATGGATCTACCAGGAATCATGGAAGGGATGTGAATCATTGCAAGATGGATTCAACTGGAGAGTGCTACAGATTTATCAACAGAACAACTCAGTTGTTTGATGATATCCAACATTCAGACTTTGTTCAGAGTCAACTTGTGGGAGGTGTATTTTTTTCAATTAGCCCATTGTGTTGTGAACAGGAGCTGAAGAACCAGTGCAGATTTTTTCTCAGTACATCTCCAATAATGGCATTAATCTGACAAGGTGGAAAATTGCCCAGATATATCCTGTACTCAAAGACAGGACAAAACCAACCTGGCCAATTACTGCCTCAGTCTACTCTTGATCTTCAATAAAGTGAAGTAAATGGTCATCAGCAGCACTATCAAAGCAGCACTTTGTTAACACTAACCTGCTCACTGACACATATTTTGTGTTCTACCAGGGTCACACAGTTCCTGATCAAAGTACAGACTTAAACTAAAGGTGAGGTGAGAGTGACTGCCATTAACAACAAGACCACATTTAACCAAGTATGGCATAAGGGAACCTTAGCAAAACTACAGTCAATTGGATTCAATGACCTTCCCTCCATCATAAAATCAGAAGTGCAGATGTTTGCTGACAATTGCATACTGCCCAGCACCATTCATAATTCCTCAGATAGTGAAACAGTTCTTGTCCAAATGAAGCCTGGACAATATTCAGGCTTGGACTGAAAAGTGGCAAGTAACATTCATACCACAAATGTCAAGCAATGAACATCTCCAATAAGATGGAATCTAGCCACCGCCTTTGATATTTAATAGCATCACTATCACTGATTGCCCTCTATCAACATCCTGGCGATTATTATAGACCAGAAAATATACTGTTTTAGCCTTGTAAACACTCTGACCAGGTCAGAGGCTAGATATTCTGCTATAAACATGTCACCTCCTGGCTCCCCATCTACAAGGCACAACTCAGGAGTGTGATGGAAAACTCCCTTCTGGTCTGAATGGGTGCAGCTCGATGAGCACTCAAGAAGTTTGACACCATCCAGACCAAAGCAGCCTGCTTGCTTGCCACCACATCCACAAACATCCATTCCCTTCACCACCGATGCTCTGTAACAGCAGTGTCACTACAAATTCCAATTGCACCACGAAATTCACCAAGGCTCCTTAGACAACATCTTCTAAACACACAACTGCTTCCATAGAAAAAAAGAGGAGCAGATACATGATAACACCAGCACATTACCCTCCAAGTTACAAATTTAGAAATATATTGCTGTTCCTTTAGTGCCTCCGGGTAAAAATCCTAGAACTTCCTCCCTGAGGACACTGTGGGTCTGTGTACAACACATGGACTGCAGCAGTTCAAGAAAGTAACTCACCACTGCCTTCTTAAAAGCAATAGTGGATAGGAACTAAATGCTGGCCAGCCAGTGATGCCCACATCCTGTTAATGAATAAAAGAAATATCCAGTTTTTAAAGTATGTATCAAAAACAGCAACTGTCTTAGTCCCAACCCTTGGGGAATCCCATAATATACTTGGCCTTAGGTTTAAAAAAAATCTATAATTCAACGCTGCTCTGAAGAAAAAATGTTAGAGTCAAAACATTATTTCTCCCTTTGCAGATGCTGCCAGACTTGCTGAGGTTTTCCATCCTCAGTTTTTAATTCACCACTGTTCTCTGCTTTCTGTCCTTTGATATCAATGTCTCTTTAACCTTGTACATTTTACTTTTGAAAACTGATTTATCATGTGGTCCATGTAAAAAACAATAACTGCACTTCCGCTCCTTATCTCATTCCTGCTACTTTCGCAAAGAACTCAACCAAGTTAGTAAAATATGATTTATCATCACGACTACATGCTGACTATTTATTTTATGACACTTAAAATTTTCAATACACTAACTTGGTCTCAGATTCTCAGCTCAGGAAATTGATCCTACAACAGGTATTAAGTTGACTGGATTGTGTTAACGAGATCATTGTCTCCCCTATTTTGGAATATTCTGTAACATTTGTAAATCGTTCAGTCTTCTGACACCAGCCGGATATTGAAGGAGAATTGGAAGATAGAGACCTAAAACCTTATTATCTCCACCCTTCCTTCCCTCAGTAAACCAGGACAGAACATAGACCCCGGATAACTTTCCTACTCAAGGTCTGACAACTTTTGAACCATGTTAACTTTACGAAACAGGACAAAATTAGATATTGCTATTGTCTCTTCCTTTACTACTACATTTGCATTAAAGTCTTCTTTCATAAAGCCAGGTGAAAACGTATTCACTTCACATCCCAACCTTAGAACATAGAACATAGATAGGTTCTTGGTTGTCAAGGGGATCAAGAATTACAGGGAGAAAGTGGGAGAATGGGGTTGAGAAACTTATCAGCCATGATTGAATGGTGGAGCAGACCCAATCGGCTGAATGGCCTAATTTCTGCTGCTATGTCTTATGGCCTTAACTGTACAGCACAAGAATGGGCCCTTTGGCCCATGATGTTGTGCTGAACATCACACCAAATTAAACTAATCCCTTCTGCCTGCCTTTGGTCCATATGCTTCCATTTCCTGCATTTTCATGTGCTTATCTAAAAGTCTCTTAAACGTCCCTATCTGCCTCCACCACCAACCTTGGCAGCGCGTTCCACACTCCTACCACTAAAAAACCTTGCCCCTCACATCTCCTTTGAACTTTCCCCCTCTCACCTTAAGTACATGCCCCCTAGTTTTAAACATTTCAACTCTGGGAAAAAGATTCTGACAGACACCCCTATCAATGTATCTAATAATTTTATAGACTTCTATCAAGTCTCCTCTCAGCCTCAGCTGCTCCAGAGAAAACAACCTGAGTTTTTCTAGCCTCTCCTTATAGCTCATTCCCTTTAATCCAGGCAACATCCTGGTAAATGTCTTCTGCACCCTCTCCAAAGCTTTCACATTCTTCTACCGAAAACCAACAAAGTGAAATAGGATATTTCGTTGGTTTTCGGAACTGCAGCCACAATTAGGAGGGATAGCCGGAGACGTTCTTATTGTGCCACCAGAGGTGAAATTCTTGGACTGGTGCAAGATGAACAAAAAAGTGAAAGCATTTGCAAAGAACGTTTTCATTAATCAAGAACGAAAGTCAGAGGTTCGAAGACAAATCAGAGCCTTAGAAAAGGAGTACATCCAAAATTGGAACACTACTGATTCAATACCTTTGCATATTTATGTTCATGATGGATAATTTGGCTACTTATTTTGTAGACATTAATCAATTATCATACTCTTTGCTCCTGTTCCAATTTTTTTGGATCTTCTTTTACTTATTAGAACAAAAACTGTTGCTATGGTGACAATGTCTGTGAATTTGCATGAGAGTTGGTTTTGGACTGCTCACTGTGTTAAAATGCAAGAACTAATTGGCTCATACTTCAGCACAAAGACTGGCTGGTGGAGAATATATTGAGCATTGTAAATTTGTGTCAGTGCTTTTGAAATGATTAATAATACAACTTAATTGTTGAAAAACAAGAGTTCACAGAAAGTTCAATTTTGTTATCTTGTGTCAAGTTCAAACTATCAATGTGTAAACAACACAGTTCAAGAGACAGGCTGAGTGCTGCTTAAACATAGGAATTGTTGACTGTCATTAGCACACACATTAGGCCTTGTTTCAAGTCTAAGTGGCAATGGATATTTTTTGTGCACCATGTTTTATTGGTCTTCGCCTTGTAAAATTGGCTATTGTTATTCCCTGTTTTATTTCTGGAAACAGTCTAATTCCTACCCCAATTTTTTTTTTAAGGTGCATGGCAAAATGAGCTTTGAACCTCAAGTGACCCAAACTATAACTCATTTGTGAATGGTTCAAATAATAAAATCCCCACCTGCCCAGGTAAGTAATGGCATTCTCCATCCTATCTCAGGCTGTCCCCTAGTCAGAGAGTTTCACTAGAAAAAGAAATTATAGCATATTTCTGAAGCCAGAATGGCAGAAGGCAGAAATGTATTGTTAATTTAACTTTACATCATTGATAGCCCAGTGAACATCCTGGAGATGGTGACAATTGAGTGCCAATTTGCAAAGCATTACAAAAAAAAGCAGCACATCTAAAGTACAGAATTCTTGTACGTCTACATGTATTTCCTCATGTTTGTGTGGACTGCTTAAACGGTCTGAAACAGCCCAGCATAAGGCCCATGATAATGGAGGTGAGGTCAAGAATCGGCAAGGAGAAACTAACAGCATTTCACTTGGTTATAATGATCAGCACTGGTGAAGATCAGCAGCTGAAGATCATCATTTCAGCTTAAACCTCACAAAGTTCAGCAGTAGGGGAATAATTACTAAGGTGTACCTTCAGGTTCTCATCCTGGGACATAGTGGACCTTGAGATTCTGATTCTAGGATATTGCAGACACTGTAGTAAGCCATAGACTCGAACAAGTTCTTTTCTTTGGTGATCATTTGCTTTGGGTCAGTGTTGTCACCAGTAAATGAGGGAGCATTCAAGGAATGATTTTCCCCACTTTATTTAATTGACGTGGACTTTCCCAAAGATGTAGATCCTGATGATTACAAAGTCCCAGAAACTCTAGAGAAGTGAGTAAAGGTTACAATCCTGACAATCCATTTCCTGACCCACATTTCAGCTATGTTCAGTTCCCAGGACTACAAACATCAGCCAATATTTCACTGAGGACCCTCCTGTCTGTCTGGGAATAAACTAGATGATGGAGTTAGAGAATCCTATTGGAGATTCATCTCCTCTCAATCTACTCCATCGGAATAAATTACTCCATTTAAGGGTGACACTGGAAGGAGACATTCGTGATCTAAATCCACCTGGATCAAGTTTGGAATCTGGGAGCTTTGTTGGCTCCAATCCACTACTGAGCTGCCATTCAATAGGTCTGTAAACAGAATGATAATGGGGAAATCAATTGCTTGTTTCAATGGTTTTGTGCCAAATTGCTGCTACTATGTGACATATAATTGATGTGAAATTAGTGTGATTACAAGCGTAATTAAAAAAATCACTTTCAGTAAATCAATTCAACACTGATTCTAACCATGTTACGTATAATCAGGTTCACCTATGCTACTGATTATGAATAACCACTGTGTATTCACATTTGGCCAACACTTTGGTGAGCCATTGCCAAGCACTTCCTTATGCCCTGATTCTGCCTTGCATGCCTGCAACTTGAATCATACAAATTTCTCTAAAAAAACAAACAGTTCAGTCAATACACTAATGATGTGGAACTGATACATTTGCATCAGGAAGACTGCACATTCACAGGCTGATCTGGATTCCACTCAGTTGGGAGCTCAATGTTTGGTGTTAGCATCTGCCACTTAAGGATCACTTATTCTTGATTGATATGCAATGATTCCAGCTAGAAACATTGGGCCTGGAAAGGGTTATGTTGACCATGATACTACCCACAGTCAAATAGTCTGTTGATAGTCATGCCTAGGTTCATAAAAGAATGGCTGTTTGAGAAAAATATCTGAGGGTTGATGGTTTCTTTAGGAGCAGAGCAAGAGGAAAATTTATTTAGTCAGCAGAGATTGTATAACAGTTCACAGATTGAGATGGAATGGATAATAGTTCATAGATTGAGATGGAAGGGAATGTGCAGATTTGTGGCCAGGAAACTAGTCTTGCACCAAAAACCAGGTGTAAACTGAATGGGATGGAGGGCAGTGGCTGTTGGGATCTGGGAAGAGTTAAATGGGAGAGGGATGAGCACAGATTGGCAGTGGCCAGAATGTCCTTCTCCCACTGTCTGCATAAAACCAAAATGAAAAGAAAGCCCAGGCTTATATATTCTTCAGTGGCCTCCAACAGTCCCCTTTAGGGGCCACTGGCTAAGCCTCTGCTGTTGAGCAACATTGTGTGGAAATTGCACAGTTCACATTCAGCCAGGGTCTTGTGGAACTTGGTGTCAAGATCCTGAAACTGACAGTCAGTCCTTGATTAGCATATTAAGAAAAGAACACACTTGCTATAGGTGGCCACAGTGAAATATTGGCTGCCTCACTTTCTAAGAGGTCAGGAAGAGCGTTGGCACCAGAATTACTTCTTTAAGACAGGCAGGACTGACACTCAATGGTTTGGCAGTTATCGCCTTGAAGCATGGATTTTATCGATCTGTTTGGGTCAGCTTCATCTTTCCCTTAAATTCTATTTTCAGCACTGGATCAATACTCATTCCAGGCAGTTGCTCTGTCTCAGCTTCACAAAACAGGAAGCAGGGTAGATGATAGGTGAAAGGGGCAATGATGTTATTGAGCTGTTGTTTAAATGTAGTGGGATGATAATCTGTTTACTTGTAGGTAGCTATCAAATATCCAGAAGCAGGAAAAGAGAAAAAGGCCATCAATCCTATGATTCTTTTCATTTTCAAGAACATTCTTCAGAACTGTTAGTTGTTATACATCAATGCCATATTACATACTTCATACTGAACCTTGAGAACCTCTGCAGGTATGATTATTTTAGTACAGAGAAATGGACGGCAGATGTAGTGTCTGTTCATTGCCAGCTGTTGTGTTTTATGCCGCAGAGATATGTAGAGATGACAGATTTCAGTACCTCCAGAAGATTTATTTCCAATGCTTTAAAATGTCTATTTTCAATCTTACAGTAGCTAGCCTCAGTTTATCCTCTCCTCATCAATCAAGAGATCATACATTTTAACTAATCTTGCACAGGATTAAAATCTTTCAGGACAGTCTAACTTTTTAAAGTCAGTTCAATAAAGACACTAATCTTTGAGTCCTAATGTTGCACACAAACCATTCATGCATTATATTCACTTCGGTGTCAAAGCTTGCCTTCAAAGCTTGCCTTCAAAGCTTTCAAATTTTATGTAGTCTGTTTCTTTTGTCCTTTTGGAGAGATTTAGTGTGAAGTACACATTGAACAATGTTCTCTCTACAACAGTGATAAGTGTAGCTATTCATATCTGCTCCAGTTTGTTAATTAAATCTTTTGCTATCTCATCATTTTGCCAATGAGTAGAAAAGCTATATTCTGTTTTGTATTGCATTTCATTTTGATCAGCACCAGGAGACTATGCTTGCAAGCCTCAGAAAAGTAGATATGAACCTGCTATTGGAAATCACTTATTAAATAATCCAGACTGCACTAAGAGTCACACCAGAAACCAACTATGTTTTGAATACTGTTGCCTGGAGGTTTTTAAAAAAAACCTCAAAGTCATTGCCAAAACCATTAAAAAAAATTAACTTATAAGTTAAGGTTTCTTATCACAAGAATATTTGAACAAGAGTAGGCCATTCAAGCTGTTTGAGCCTATTCCATAAGTAATCAGATCATGGCTGATCATCCACTTCAATGCCAATTTCCTAACACTGTTTCCATATTTCTTGATGCCATTATCTTCAGAAATCTATTGATTTCTGGTGTCAAACATATTTAATAATTGAGATTCCACATTTCTCTAGGGTAGAGAATTCTAAAAGATTCACCAGCCTCTGAATGAAGGCATTCCCTCTCATCTCAGTCTTAAAAGGCCTATAATTCTTGGATTATGTTTGACAGGTGTGAGGTATTGCATTTTGGTAAGGCAAATCATGGCAGGACTTATATACTTGACGGTAGCATCCTGCGGAGTGTTGCCAAAGAGACCCTGAAGTTGCAAGTAGATAGCATAGTGAAGAAGGCTTTTGGTATGCTTGCCTTTATTGGTGCATTGTATATAGGAGTTGGGAGGTCACGTTGTGGCTGTACAGGATTTTGTATTCCAAAAGTGGCCTAATCAATGTTCAGTTCTGGTCTCCCTGCTATAGGAAAGATGTTGTGAAATTTGCCAGGGTTGGAGGTTTTGCTATAGGGAGAGACTGAGTAAGCTGGGGCTATGCTTCCTGGAGTGTCAGAGGTTGAGGGGTGACATTATATAGAGGTTTATAAAATCATGAGGGTCATAGATATGTTGAATAGCCAAGATCTTTTTCCCATGGTAGGGGAGACCAAAACTAGAGGGCATAGGTTTAAGGTGAGAGGGGAAAGATTTAAAAAGGGACCTAAGGAGCAATATTTTCATGCAGACGGCGGTGCATGTATGGAATGAGTTGACAGAGGAAGTGGTGGAGGTTGGTACAATTACAACATTTTAAAAGCATCTGGATGGGTACATGAATAGGAAGGGCCTAGAGGGATATGGGCAAAACGCTGCAAAATGGGATTAGATTAATTTAGGATACATGGTCAGCATAGGCGTGTTGGACCGAAGGTCTGTTTCCATGCTGTATAACTCTATGACTCACCTGTGAAAGAAAACATCCTATTTACATCCAACCTGCCATACCCTGTAGGAATTTTAAGTTTTAATATGAGATCACTTCTCATTCTTTGAAACTCTTGAGAATTCTCATCAGTATTGTTTCCCATCACAGCATAACATAAGAAATTGTATGACAAAGGCAAAATAGAGCTTTTTAAGGAAGTACAAATAGGTTTTGTGGCATAGTTAGCAACTTCACCTCATCCTCCATACAATGTAGTCATGAGTTTCAACTGTTTGAAGATCTCCATTGGCAATGGATCCAAAGTAAGACAACAGAATACAAAAATTAAAAAAAAAACACAAAAGCTTTTACTCTGCTAATTGAAATATTATCATTCTTAATTTTATTGGTTTTATCAAAATCTGATTACATTTAATTCCTGAAAGATTATTAAATAATCCAGAAACCAAATAGAGGAAATAGGTTTCTAAATTACATTTTAATTCCATGAAATAGGCTACAAATAAAAAACTTTAATTAAATAGAGGATTGAAGCAGATTGGAATTTGACAATTTATCATATCCTCACTTAGCCCCAGTGTGCATCAGAGCCAATTAATTGCTTCTTGTTTTGTTGAACAATACAGATAGGATATGGCAATGCAGAAGAAATATCTCATTGTAGATCCTAGACTAATTGATCAGATGAATGTGTGTAAATGCCAGAAGGTTGAGAATTCATATTTGTTTAAAAACATAGAAAGAACAAGTTTTAATCAGTCAAAAAGAAAATGGTCACTAAGCTGTTGTGAAAAAAAAAACTGGCCATTATATGATTTCAGTCTCATGCCAATGTGATTAATTTTTAAACTGGGCTCTCAACTGGCCTAACAAACCAGTGAATCATATCAAACAGCTACTGAGCAAGATGACATGGGTAATAAACGTTGGTGTTGCTAATGTTTCTCACATCCCAAGAATTAATAAAATAAGCAGTGCTTTTAATTTACACACAGCTGGGTCCTAAAAACAGCAAATAAAATGAGCAGAACTTAGGTGGCATCTTACTGCTATCAAGAATCAGAACAATTTCCTGAGTCCCAAACCCTGCTCGAGGCAGATGTACACCTACAGAGTGAGTCTTATGGGAAATGGATAATGAAGAAGCCAACTCCGCGTTTTCCATATGATTAAGGACAGTGGATGGACCCCTGAGGTGGAGGCTCAAATAGGAGAGCTTGTAGCATTGGATGGACAGGAGTCATAGCAGGAAAGATTTGGGCTACTGAGGCAAGTTTGATTTGATTTCATTAATGTCACACGTACCAAGATACAATGAGAGTATTTTTTGCGTGCTAATCAGACAAATCATACCTTACACAAGCACATCAGGGTAATAGAACAGAATGCAGAACATAATTAATAACTGCAGAGAAACATCAACTCTAATACAGAGGTCCATTCATAAATCTGACAACAGCAGGGAAGAAGCTGTACTTGAATCATTTGGTACATGTTTTCAAACTTTCATATCTTTTGCCCGATGGAAGAGGGTGGAACAGAATATAACTGGAGTGGGAGGGGGCTTTGTCTGCTTTCCTGGCGCAGCAGAAAGTTTAGAAGGTGTCAAAGAAAGGAAGGCTGGTTTGCATGATGGAGTGGACTGGGTTCGTAATTCTCTGTAATTTCTTGTGGTCTTGGGCAGAGCAGTTGCCATACAAAGCTGTGATGCATCTGAATAGGTTGCTTTCTATGGTGCACCGATAAAAATTGGTAACAGTCATTGTGGCTATGTTGAATTTCCATAGCCTTCTGAAAGTCATTCAGAGGGTTATTTGAATTAATGGGAGTCACTCATTTACAGTGGCTGTCTCATAGTATCAAAGTGAAAGGCTAAAACACAGGATATGGAAGCCCACACCTATTTTTTTGTTTTAAAAAATGATCATCTTTGGACTCAATATTTAGGAGCTTAAAACAACTATACTTATGACCTGCCATTTAATTTAATAGGCAGAAAAACTGGTCTGATAAAGGTCATGAGAAACACACCATCTGAAAAGCTGTCAAATCAGCTGCAAACTAACTGCAAAGCCAACATAAAGCAGCTAGATTTTGATACTTTGAAAATATAAAGAGCATTCTCTCCTGCTTAGCTCAATCTTCAAGTTCAACTGAGAACCAATCTCCAGGCAATTCAACTACAAGAAATTTCACAGCTTTGAGATTGTTCAGTTTTTACTCTATCTCCAGTCCAACTAGAGCATCAGTTCATTTAAGAAACTGTAGGCCTATCATGAAAGAAGATAAATTAATACTAGATAGTAACATTATTTTCACTTCATCTGTACCTCATTTGTGTGAATACATGTGTCTGTTAGACCTCTGATTAAAACCTCAGGAGCAAACGTGTGAAATAAATAATACTGCTTATTTTTAAATTCATAAAAGCTTGTTGCTGAACTATGCTTAAATTGGGACAAAACTGAGGGTAAAAAACACACACACATTCACCTCACAAGAAATTGTGACAATATATGACAACATTCATATTTTATTTGAAAGACAGAGTGCCTAAGCTCCTGGTTTCTTTGTTGTTTGGTACTACTGCTGGTTAGATGTGAACATTTACAGTAACAGCAAACATTTAATGCTAGAAGGAAGCCTGCACACAAAACAGAAATCGAAGTTAAAATCCTCCTAATAATAACTGGGAATACATACCACACCAGGTTGCTACCCTGATTTACTCCCAGACTCTCCAAGATTGCATTTTTAATTTCTGCATTGGCCTGCAACAAGTTTAGTTTAAAGGCCCTTGCCTTTCTGCTAGATTTGGCAATACATTGCACTAAAATTTGGATACTTTTGCTGCATAATATTTGGTCACAAAACAATGCCATTGCAATTCTCACATGAACACACTAGTATCTAACACTGACTAACAAGAAGGAGCACATCACCAGGCTTAAATATATTTATCTTGTATACTTCAGAATAGACCTCCAGTATGACTAATTTCCAAATATTATTAGGGTTTCACCTGTTTTTTCCCCCCACACTTAATCATTAAATTTTTTCCCCAAAACAGCAACGAACTAACAGACATTGACAACAGAATAAGTAGAAGTTATTTGATGTATTTTACAAGGCATCAGAAGAGAACCTGAATTATTTCTTCTGAACAGATACTGCCAGATCTGCTGAGTTTCTCCAGCATCTTGTGTTTCTTTCATAACTTTCCTAATCACTTGCTGTACCTGCAAACAAACTTTTCACAATTCATGCAAGAGGACACCCAGATTTCTTCTGTATCTGCCAATCAGAAATGACCTTTTGATTTATGTTTCCATTAAGCAAGCCTCATCACCAGAAGCCTTATCTCACAATATTTACCTCATTGTTGTTTGCAACTATTGAAAACTAATAGTTTGTACTGGGAAATAGCTTATCAAAACAAAATAAATCAGTATGTTTACGAACATACTTATATTTACCTGTGGCAGTCTGCACTGATGCATGAACTTGGCCTTGTATTCACTAATGTATTGAAGATTGAGGGATAAGCCAATCAAGCTGCTTTAAATGATCGTAAAATTCGATAAGGTAGATAGCAAGGAATTGTTTCCTCTCATTGGGGAAAACCAGAACAAAGGAACATAACCTTAAAATTGGAATCAAAGCATCCAGGAATAAATTCAGAAAGCACAATTCCACATTAAGAATAAGTCAGGGACTCTCTCTACCAAAGATTGTGGGCGCTGGGATATTTAACCTTTCACTGCTGAGATTAATAGGTCTCACCAGGTAGGAGTATAAAAAGGACATCGAGCAAAGTCAAGTCAACAGGAAGTTAGATGCAGATCGGACACAACCAGGTCCTGTTTCTATCTTTTGAAAAATTATGCAGTCAGTATTTCATTATTTACAAACCACCAGATCATAATGGACATTCTTCACCGCTACAATAGCCTTGCCCCAACCTCATTCCAAGCTGATGTCAGATATTACCATGCTTTGCCTTAACTGATTACATGTTTATAAACCATAAGACGCTTTCTTATTTTACTTACGTTATCAAAGTCAGGTTCTCTTTTAAAAGATAAAATCTTTTTTCGACAGTAAAGTTTGAAAGAAATAAAGGAAAAAAGTTCTGAAGTATAGTATCAAGTATTGACTTTTGAAAACCAGCAGTAATATTGAATATAAGTTTCATAACTAGAGGCATAAGGCATAAGAGTAAAATGATGACAGCAATCTGTGCAAGGCAATGTGTAGATCAGAATTAAAGTGCTTTAAGCAGCTTTGGGTGTTCTTTTATATAAAGGAAAGTATGAAGGGAGATTGATCTCCAAATTTAGAACAAAATGGCCTCAAAGTGTAGTAGTTGCCCAGTTTACCATTTTTCTTAAAAAAAAAACTTGGAATTAGCTTTATTGTCACATGTAGTCAAAGTACAGAGAAAAGGTTACAAGTCACCACTTAAGATGCCACCTTAGGTACAAAGATACCTAGGTACAGATTCTGAAGTACAAATTCTTAGGAAAATAAATTAGAAAATAAAGAAATTAAAAAGTCCAGCATTGCAGGTCATAACAATAAGTTAGAAAAATAAAGAAATAAAATGTTCAGAGTAACAGCCTTTCCAACCCAGTCCACCTGGTACCTAGCCTTTAGTCTACACCAAGCCTTGACTCCAGACCACACCAGGGTTCACCTAGAGGCTCAAGGCTAGGAGACCACTCTGGAATTATCTAGAGACTAGAAGTTAATGCTGAGGCCAAGCCGGACTGAAAGAACATCATGGCGGGTCACTGAGGAAGAAAGAGAAAAAGAAAAGAAACGGATGAGGTCTGGCTGAGGAAACTATTCTGCCGCCATCTTCAAACTGAATCTTCAGTGGCTTTGGAAAAAAAGGGCAGGCTGTAAAAACCAATTGCACTCCGATTAACTCCATTGAGACTCTACAGCATTGATTTACCAGGATGATGTTAGGAATGGAAAATGATAGTTCTGGAGAGTTTCGAAACAGTCTAGAAAACAGCCAGTTTGGACATAATGGCTTAAATGACCTCAAATTTTGCTATGAGCTTTTATAGTTCAATGGGAGTTATTTCTCATATTAATTTCTCTTTTTTAAAAATCTACACTTTTCACTGTCAGTGTAGTCTGTTGAATATATTTTTGCTATTAAAAAGAGTAATTTATTTAAACTTGGGGACTAGAAATAATTTCATATTCAACTTAGTCCTCTGTGGGCCACCTCAGTGCATGCTCCAAATGTATCTATATTTCAGTAACTTGTCAGATAATTGATTCAAATTTCAATCCCTTGCGTCTCAAAACATCAAAAATAAATCATTTTGAACTGGCAGTTGTGGCATTGTTTGACTGAGGGATTCAGCCACATACAAATGCACAATAAGGTATCCTGTAATATTGGTATATTACCAAAGATTACTTTCTATCTGAATATACACCTTGGGGTGCTACATTGAAGTCAAAAAGCCAATGAACTGCTGGCATTTTTGAGCCTAAAGGGCAATTATTTCAAATGTGCAGAAACCAGAAGACATAACTTGGAGTCAGAGAGTTACCTATGAAAAAAGACACTCAAACATGTCAAACAACTTGAATGCAGTACTAATATTTGTAAAGTCATCCCAAAAAATGACTGAGTGAATCACATAAAAACAAACTGGCTACCATTGTGGCACTTGACACACAGCTCCTAGTGTGATGTATTCAGAAACTGATCATGTTATAGAGGTACTTGAGAATATTATGCCAAAAAGCAGGCTGATTTTCAATAGCTTTCTAAAAAAAAAACACTAGCAAAGAGAAAGGTGTAACCTACGTCATTTTGTGACCAGGAAAGAAAGATAAAATTTTAATAACTAGAAACTAAGCAAAGAAGGCAGTAGCAATACAAAAATATTTTTGAAAAGTTTAGCATATTTCTTCTGCCAAAGTCAAATAGTCAGATCCTGCAACATGAATTTCAAGGTCTGAGTCAGGAGCTGGGTGAGCCTGTTGACATTTTTAAACCAAGGTTAGAAAATGCAGGCAGCAAAAATAAATTTGAGGCACAGCTGAAAGACTGCCAGATCAAGTTATTTGCGTTTTCTGCGCAGCCTGAAGTACAAATGAATTTTGTTGGAAAGAACAAACTCACAAAATTGCAGGTCAATAAGACTCCCAGAGCACAGGAAGACGGAAGACAAATGTAGAAAACAGTGTGTCAAAGAAACTCAGCAGATCTGGCAGCATCTGTAGACAGAGAAACAGCACTGATGTACCGAGTCTGATATGACTCTTCTTCAGAACTTGAATTATGTTGGAGTGTTAAGTTAAGTCAAGGTAGCAGGGTTGATGGAGTGAAACAGCAACAAAAGACACACACCAGACATTGAGAAAGCTGTGTAAGACCTTTAGATGGCCACATACACTCACAGACAGAAGGAAATATCTGGCATATCGGTCAAACTAGAGTTTGTTCAAAGGCCAATCACTACAAAAAAAAATTGTCAGCACAAAGAAAGATGATGGCAGATGAGTTATCAGAGCAACAGGACAAATGAGGAAGAAAACCACAATATCCATGCCCTGGATATTGTGATGATGTGGCGGTGCCAGTCTTGGACTAGGGTGGACAAAGTCAGAAGTCACACGAGACCAGGTTACAGTCCAACAGGTTTATTTGAAATCACAAGCTTCTTGAGCACTGCTCCTTCATCAGGTGAATTGTCACTGATGAAGGAGCAGTGCTTTGCAAGCTTGTGATGTCAAATAAACCTGTTGGACCATAACCTGGTCTTGTGCTACTTTTGACTGGATATTGTGAACACAATAAATTTGGAATCACATACCTGCATGACATATTTGGATGTGGTGTTCGCAGAACAAAAAAAAACCATTTACAATGTCATTTGGATCAGAAAGAAAAAGTGAGAAATAAGCCTCACACTGTCAATCTGAAGCTGAAGTTTGATACTGGAACACAGAATAACATCATCCCACACAAACTGTACCAGATGATATTTCTTGAAAACTTGGAAATAAATGGCTACTCAGGCAGATGTTTGAAGTCAGGCAATGTCAAACTAATGGAACACTGGGGAACTGTGATTTGATAGTTAGTAAAAACCCAAGTTAGACAGAGACATAAAGGGAAACTTAGTCTACATCCCTGACACAGATGGTCCAGCAGATCGAGCAGTAATGCAGATTTGCAGCTTATCTCAATTAACCATGCAGTGCAGAAGGTGGCCGTGAAAGTTAAGGATATGGTTGAGGAATAACCTGCTCATTAATATGCAATTTAGGTTCTGCCAGGGCCACACAGCTCCTGACCTCATTACAGCTTTTGTTCAAACATGGACAAAAGAGTTGAATTCCAGAGGTGAGGTTAGAGTGGCTGTCCTTGACATCAAGGTTTCATTTGACCAAGTGTGGCACCAAGGAGCCCTAGCAAACAAGAGAATGGAAAACAAGGGCAAACTCTCCATTGGTTGGGAGTCTTGATGAAGTAGTTATATAAAAAAAATTGGTTGGGCCTAGGACACCACCCTGAAGAACTCCTGCAGATATGCCCTGGAACGGAGATGACTGACCTCCAACAACCATACATGGCACAAGGAAGAAGCAGGGAATATTTGGTAGAAATCTGCAGGCTCCATAATGGTCATCCTGAGCGATAGCTGGCTCGGCTCATCAGTAGAAAACAAAAGGCTCATGACGCATCGGCATCCATCTTTAGCTAGAAGTGTCAAGTATATGATCCATGTTTGCGCCCCCCTCCCCCCACAAACATCATAACTGCCAGTCTTCAGCCAATTCAATGCAAATCACTTAATATTAAGAAACTCCTGTATGCACTAGTTTCTGCAAAGCTACAGCCTCTGACAATCCAGAGCTAGCTGTTCCTCTAGCCAAGCTGTTTAGGTACAGCTACAATGTTGCAATGCCTGGCAATGTGGAAAATTGCTCTGTTATGTCCTGTAAACAAAACTCACAAATCCAACATAGCCAATTGCTGCCCTAACAGTCTTTTCTTGATCATCAGTAGTGTTGGAAGGTGTCATCAATAATGCTAGTGAGTGACACTTGATCAGCAATAACCTGTTTGTTCCCATATGCTCGGTTTGAGTTCTGCAAGGGCCACACAGCTATAGGCCTTATTACAGCCTTGGTCCAAACATAGACAAAAGAGCTGAACTCAGAAGGGAAAGTTCAGGTGACAGCACTTGACACCAAGGCTGCATTTGACCAAATATGGGTTCAAGGAATCCTAGTAAAACTACAGATAGTGGGAGTAGAGGGCAAAACTCTCTGCTGGTTGGAATCATACCTGGCATATAAGAAGGTGGTCGTGGTTGAAGGTCATCAACTGCAACTACCCAGCTTAGAAAGGAGGTGTATCCTTTTATGTATGTGAAACAGGTTCAGTTTGCCAGAAGTTTTGGTTTCCGTTTCACAAGAAACTGGGTGGGTCAATTTCCTTTCTATATTTACCTGCCCAGTTATCCTTTTAGTTCAGTTTCTGTTTGAGTTAGGGTCCGTATAAATGAAACTACAAGTTAAGTTTAATTATACAGGTTCTCTCACATATACCAGTTTGACAGGGATATTGTAGTCTGTAACTATGGATAGTGATGGCAGAATAAATGTAACTATGTGCACAAATGTATAATGTTAATAATAGGGTAAAAGGCTGGCCGAAACAAGATTTTCCATTAGGGTGTAAGGGTCTGAAAGGGTTATTGCTGAGGAATGCAATGAATGCTGATAATTTCACTTAGATCAGGTGGGTGAACAACTATGGATCTCAAAAAGGAGTAAGGTCGAGCATCAAAGTATTCCTCATAGTGTCAGTAACAATATCCATTATGCTAATGTAACTTGCACCTAGTTCCTATCGTACAACATATCTTGTTAAAGACAAGAGCTCTTCTCATCGGATGTCTTCCTCTCCCACCTAGACCAAGTAGGCCCTCTAGATCTCTAACAGGAAAAAGGCATATAGCAGCAACCCTGAATGGATCTTACAACCAGAGGAGCTGTGGTGAGATTTCATTTTGCAACAGTTAGCTGGTAGGAGCAAAGTGTTGTGCTCTCAGCTAATAAACACTTTCATCCCACTATTGTATCACATGATACTTTTTTAAAGCAGATGACAGTATTCCTTCCTCAGACCAGGAGACCAAAACTGCACTCAATACTCAAGGTGTGGCCTCACCAAGGCCCTATATGACTGCAGCAAGATGTCTCTGCTCCTATACTCAAAACTTCTCAATATAAAGGCCAGCATGTCATTAGCTTTCCTCACCACAAGCTGCATCTGCGTACCAAACTTCAACGACTGTTCCACCACGACACCCAGGTCTCACTGCACCTCACCCTTTCCTAAACTGCCACAATTCAGATAATAATCTGCCTTCCTGTTTTTGCGACCAAAGTGGATAACCTCACATTTATCTAATTATTTTACATTTGCCAAGTATTTACCCACTGACCCTTCCTGTCCAAGTCACCCTGCAGCCTCTTAGCATCCTCCTCATAGCACACTGAGACACAGCTTAGTGTCATCTGCAAATTTGGAGATATTGCATTCAATTCCTTCATCCAAATCATTGATGTATGTTGTGAATAGCTGGGGTCCCAGCACTGAACTCTGCGGTACCCCACTCACTGACAGGCACTCTGAAAAGCTCGCATCAATTCCAACTCTCTGCTTCCTGTCTGCCAACCAGTTCTCTATCCATGTCAATATATTACCTCCGATACCACGAGCTTTAATTTTGCTTACTAATCTCTTGTGCGGGTTCTTGTCAAAAGCCTTTCGCAAGTCCAGATACACAACATCCACTGACTCACCCTTGTTTACCTTACTGGTCACATTCATAAAAAAATTCCAGAAGAGTTGTCAAGCATGATTTCCCTTTAGTTAATCCATGCTGACTTGGACCGATTCTGTCACCGTTTTCCAAATGCTCAGTTATTACATCCTTAATAATTGACTCCAGCATTTTCCTCCACCACCGATATCAGGCTAAGAGCCTATAATTCTGTTTTCTCTCATTTTTTAAAAAAAAAAATGGGGTTACATTAGCTACCTTCCAGTCCATTGGAACTCTTGCAGAATGCTGGAAAACGATCACCAATGCCGCCACTGTTTCTAGGGCCTCTTCCTTAAGTAATCTGGGGCAGAGAGCATCAAGTCCAGGGGACTTGTTGGGTTTTAATCCCCTCAATTTCCCTGGTACCACTTCCTGACTAATAAGGATTTCCTTCAGTTCCTCCTTCATGCTTGACCCTCTGTCCCCTAACAGATCCTGAAGATTATTTGTGGGTCCCTCTTCACTGAAGGGGACAAAGTATTTGTTCAACTGGTCTGCCATCTGTTGTCCACCTGATTCTAACTGTAAGGGACCTAATTTGTCTTCACCAGTTTCCCATCTAATTTCCTTCTGATTATTGCTTCCCCATTTTCAATTTCTTCCTTCGCCTCATCCTCATTTTCTTCTTCTTCAGGGTTGAGCTTCACAGTCTGATCTTCTCACACATAATAACTGTTAGCACAAAATCATAAGCAAAGATACTCAACTATGGAGCACTTCAGTTTTAGAGTGCGAATGCAGTAACATTTTCACATGTCATAGTCAGACAAAACATGACCAGAAGTCCGATGTCAGGTGATAAAATCTCCAGATTACTTTCCAACCAGATTGCAACTGTGCCAATAAAATTCAAGGTTCAATTCCTGATTTGTAGAAAATTGACAAATCTCAGTCAAGGCAGTATTGGGGAATGTGTGCTTTTTGGTTACAGAAGGGGCAAGATTTCAGACAGGGCTCATGCCCACTGACTAAAAAACCCAGCTTAAAAAAAATTCTGTATCACTGCAAAATCATTATAAAACATCTTGTTCAGTGTCACGGATAACGACTTTGGCCCATAACAGATGCTAACACCCATGAATCCTTAAGCAGCATTACCCATCACCTTCAGACTTTACCATATATCCAGTGCTAGAATTTAACAATTAAAGAAAGAACTTTCATTTATCATAGAATCCCTACAGTGTGGAAACAGGCCCTTCACCCCCACAAGTCCACACCAACCCTTGGAGCATCCCACCCAGACCCATCCCCCTAATCTACACATCCCTGAACGCTATGGGCAATTTAGCACAGCCAATGCACCTAGCCTATACATCTTTGGACTATGGAAGGAAACCTGAGCACCCAGAGGAAACCCATGCAGACACTGGGAGAATGTGCAAACTCCACACAGACAGTCGCCTGAGGGTGGAATCGAACCCAGGTCCCTAGCATTGTGAGGTAGCAGTGCTAACCGCTGAGCCACCGTGCTGCCAATCATTTCAGGATACAAAGCACTTTTCAATCAATTAAGTATCTTATTTTTGAAGTCTAGTTGCTGTGACATATGCCATGGATACATAATATTTGATATTACTTGATGTATGGGTGCCAGTTGGCTAAATAGCTAATTATGGATCAAGTGAATGCCAAGAAAATGGAGATAGATCTCCATTCTAGGTGAGGTAGAACTAAGTCCCCGAATCATCTGTGGCAAAAGAAAACACTAAGGCATTTCACTATGGCTAAGCGAATAATCACCAAAGACCTGCCTTCAGGCAGAGAATAGGAGTTGATGTATAATGAATCAGTTGTGCCATTGCTCAATGAGGAAATGAAAAACAAAGTGTTCTCTTTTTCATCCAATTATTTCTAGTCAGTTTCTGATAGTGCAGCTGCTCACCTGGAAAATCCAGAAAAGTTGATAGACCATTTCACGATGCGAATGCACTTCCAAATAACACTGATCATGCAAAGAGCATCATGAAACGGAGAAACAGCCCTGAATAAAAGCTTATGCCCAAGGCTGCTGCTTTATAGCGTCAGAATAAATTAAACACCACTTTATCGTGTGGGATTTTGCAATTTTATTAGTGCTTTGGGATCACTTGGCACTATTCAATTTGTTTTTAAAGTAAAAGCAAAAATTCAATGGTCTCACACTTGACATGAAGAAACAGGCACCATGGGAGTTCTGTCAGACATTGTGTCATGAATTCAAAGCAACTGTAGCTAATATTAGGGTAAAACCCCAAGTTAAAGTAACAAAAATTAAAATTAGAAATTCATGAAAGGAAAGTGCATCTTTAAAAATGGAACTCCTTTCCAGTACTCGAAATGGGGGAGCAAGGAACATGCTATCAGAGCTAAAACAGTAGCTGGTGTCACTGTGATACCTCCATGAGGCCAGGGGCTCTGTGAATGCATGTATTTAGAGAAGCTAACACTGCTGTTTAAGAGTGTGCAGAGACAGAGTAGCTGAGGACCAAATAGTCAAAGAGAACAAGGCAGGTGGGGCATCTCACTCTTACTCTTTTGCTGGTATTGATTACTGGTGAGGACAATCATCGTAATGGATTACGCGGCCAGAGCCAAGTTAACAGTGCCACGGGTGGCTGAGCTGTGAAAAGGCAAGGTTGTGCCGGTGAAAGGAGATTCACTAGTTAGGATTACAGGTAGGTATTTCTCCAGGCACAGACCCAGTGCCAGGACAGTGTGTTGCATCCCTGCTCCCTGCAGTATACTCTGATGGAGACTGTACAGCCAGAGACATGGTCCAACGACATTAGTAGAAAAAGAGAAGTGCTCCAAGCAGATTATAGGGAGCTATGAAAGACACTAACAAACAGGACCTTAAAGATGCGATCTCCGCTCTACTCCTGGTACTATGCAATAGTGATAACAAAAGTGAGAGCATAGTGTAAGTCAGTGCCAATTTTATTCCCTTTATATGAGGTAAAGAAATAGTTGAAGTCTCTGGAGAGAGCAAAGACTATGCGGTTTGTCAGTATTCCATCGTTAACATTGAAGACATGTGCTTTAAAATTATATACAGCACTAGCTGAAATAACTCTACATCTGCTGGTATCCCTGTCACAAGTCATCTTTCATTTACACATGGGGAGTTCTTGACACTGATCCAGCTCCCTCAGAGCCAGATCTGAGTGATCAGGATGTCTGACACTATTTATATAGGCCAGCCAGGTTTGGACCAGACTAACAGCCGTAAGCGAGGAACTCGTGTTCTATGAGGTCCATCTGGCCAGCCTTGTTACAATCACTACAACTAGCCAAGCTGTTTCAGTGCAACTACAACACTGGTATCACCTAACAATGTGGAAAATTGCTGAGTGAGTGTGTGCTGTGTACAAACAGCAGGACAATTCCAATCTGGCCAATTACTGCCTTCTCAGTCTATTCTCTGTCATCAGACAAATAATGGAAGGGACCATTCATTGCCATCCAATGACTTACTTAGCAATAACCTGCTCACCGATACTCAGTGTGGCTTCCTCAAGGGCCACTCAGCTCCTAACCTCATTGTAGGCTTGGTGCAATCATGGACAAAGGAGCTGAATTCCAGAATGTAGGAGCAAATTGCTGCAGATGCTGGAACCTGTACTGAAAACAAATTTAAAAAACCGCTGGAAATCACAGCTGGTCAGACAACATCCAGGGAGACAGTAAGCTTGCTCGCTCTCCCCATGGATGCTGCCTGACCCACTACAATTTTCAGCATTTTTAGGAGAGGTCAGAGTGACTGCTGTTGGACTACATTGGACCATCAAGGAGCCCTAGCAAAACTGGAGTCAATACGAATCAAGGGGAAACTCTCCACTGGTTGGAGTTATACCTGGCACATAGGAAGATGCTTGTTGGAGATCCATCACAGTCCCACAACATCGCTTCAGGAGTTGGAGTTAGTTTCCTCAGCCTAACTATCCTTGGCTGCACCAGTGACCTTTTTCCCCCAATCATAGGTTAGAGGAGTCATCCCTTGCACAAAGGAGGGTTGTTTTTGGACTGGAGCCTTTGGCCAGCAGTGTTTCCCAGGGATAGGGACTGGGTCCACTTTTGTTTGTCATTAATATGAACAATTTGGATGAGAATATAGGAGGCATTGTCAGTAAGTTTGCAGATGACATTGACATTGATAAAATAGTGGACAGTGAAGAAGGTTATCTAAGATTACAAAGAGATCTTGATCAGTTGGGTCAATGGGCTTTGTACAGGACGTTGGTGAGGCCTTTTCTGGAGTACTGTGTGCAGTTCTGGTCACCCTGTTATAGGAAGGATATTATTAAATTGGAAAGGGTCCAGAAAAGATTTACCAGGATGTTGCCAGGAATGGAGGGTTTGAGTTATAAAACTAGGCTGGAGAAGCTATGACATTTTTTTTAACTGGAGCATAGGAGGTTGAGGTGTGACCTCATTGAAGGTGTTTATAAAATTATGAGGAGCATAGATAAGGTGAATGGCAAGTGTTTTTACAAGGGTGCAGGGGTTCAAAGCTAGGGGGCATATTTTTAAAGTGAGAGGAGAAAGTTTTAAAAAGGACATGAGGGGCTTTTTTTTTAAAAAAAACACACAGAGAGTGGTTCATGTGTGGAATGAAATGCCAGAGGAAGTGGTGGTTGCAGGTAGTTACAACATTTAAAAGACATCTGGATAAGTACATGAATAGGAAAGGTTTGGAGGGATAGGGGCCAAATGCAGGCATTTGGACTAGTTTAGTTTGGGAACAATGTTTGATTGGCACATTATTCACAATTTTCAACAGTCACTCCCTCCATCACTGACATACAGTGACAGCAAAAATGTCCCATTTATAACCTGCACTGAATCAACTCAGCAACTAGAAAATGGCAGCAAGTGCATGGAAACACAAGTGTAGTAGTAGGTCTCACAGTTAGCATATCAATTTACCTTTCAGAGACACGCTCATACTATCAATACTGAATGTGATCTGAAGGCATGAGGGTCTCATTCATCAATTGTATCTCAAATCATGGGAAGTACAACATACCACTGGCAGTATGTTTTTCTGTTGACACCTAATATTAGTCCAGATACTTTTGTACCTGAGGAATATAATTTTTGTACATAATAGCTAGTTCTAATAAGTGTCTGTTGGATTCTTCAATACCATGACAATCATGTCCAGCCACATATGTTACAGGAGATAACAGTGATGCTGCATCAAGTAAAACCCACTGCTGGAGGCATGTGCAAACCAAACTCCACTTGCAGGTTCCCTCCAAGCCACACGCCATCCCCAATTGGATGTCAGTGGGCTACCTAGATAGATTAGAGGCATGGGGAGGTTCTCCTTGGAGAATAGCAGGTTGATAGGGAAGATTTGATAAGTGCTGAAATTCCTAAGGGATCTGGAGAGATTAGATGGGGGCAACACAATGGCTAAGAACCAGTGGACACGGATTTAAGGTGCTTGGCCAAAGAACCAAAGAAAACATGAGGAAAGACTTTATATCCACAAGTTGCAATTGGAAATGCAATGCCTGAGGGTAGGGTTGAAACATGGCATTCAGAAACGAATCTGATAAGTCCCTGAAATGGAAATTTTGTAGGGCTATGGAGAACGCAATGGAAGAAACCTTTGCTAAACACAAACAAAATAAAGTGCAGTTAATAGACAGAGCAAGTCAGGTGAACCTGAACAACAATTATAAATGCCCAGAGTCAAGATCATAGGCCATTTGCTGACAGCAAAAGGTCTTTAGCCAAAAATAAAAAAAGTGGCATCCGTATCAGTGATAAACAGATGTAAAAGCAATTAAGTGACTTGTTGGATTCATCAACCAATTGGCAAAATTCTTGTCAATTTGTTGTTTGAGTGCAAACCATTATCTAGGCAATGGCCTGGTGGTATCATAACTGGACTGTTAATCCAGAGACCCAGGTAATGTTCTGGGGTCCTGGGTTCGACTCCCACCATGGCAGATGGTGCAATCTGAATCCAATAAATACCTGGAATTGAGTCTAACGATGACCATGAATCCATTGTCGATTGTCAGAAAAAAACCCATCAGGTTCACTAATATCGTTTAGGGAAGGAAATCTGCCATCCTCATCTGGTCTGGCCTGCATGAGACTCCAGATCCACAGCAATATGGTTGACTCTTAATTGCCCTCTGGCGTAATTAGAGATGGACAATTAATGCTGGCCCAGCCAGTGACATCCTCATCCTGTGAATTAATTAAAAGAGAATTAAATCACAGCCAATATGAGCAGTGGTACTGGGGCAAGGAACAAGACACAATTCACTAAAATCAAGCAACTCTTGAAGACAATGTCATTACTACAATACTATGTTGTAATGAATGAACCCTATCACAGTATGACACTTGGGAGACACTTCTCAGTGCAGTCTTAATGTACCAAGGAAAACCTGATGCATTTGCAACCAAGGCTTTAACACAAACAGAACAGCACTGTGCTGAGATCAAGAAAAAGTGCCTGGCCATTCATTGTCTTTGCTGGTGACTATTTTCATCAATGTCTATTTGGAAAAGACAAAGTAACAATTGAGAGTGATCACAAACCATTTCAAAACATTTTCAAGTCTGCTCCAAGGTGTCTTCAAAGATGATGATTTGAGTCACAGAAATACATCTGGGAGTGAAGCTGATATAAATTGCGGACTTGCTGTCAAGAGCAGCACTTCTGATGCAGAAAGTAGAGAATACTGTGACAGAAAGTGAAATCTTCAAAATTCAAAGCAAAGCAAAGCAGCAGCTCATCGTGCTGTGGAAGTCATCAACTCAGCAGAGACTTTGAATAATCACAGGCAAATATTTTGCCAACAAAGGTATAACTCTCCATGTTATGGAAGAAGTAGTGATGAAAGGATGATTCAAAGGCATCAAGTACATAACTGTGGATAAAAGAGTGTATTGGACATACAGAGATGAACCGAAAGACCAGGGTGGCCTATTATATAAAGGGAAAGGAGCCATTACATCAAACGAGTTAAAAAGGAGAGGAGGGATGCTACAGTGTATCAATGCAAGCCAGAAACAACTGTGTTTTGAGGAAGGGTCATCAAACCCAAAACATTAACCCTGATTTTTCTTCACAGATGCTGCCAGACCCGCTGAGCTTTTCAAGCAACTTCTGTTTTTGTTCTTGATTTACAGCATCTGCAGTTCTTTCAGTTGTTTATATCACAAGTAATGGAGTCAAGTCCGAGGAAGGCAAAAAAAAAAGTGCTCTACCAGTCAAACACGAGCAACAACAAACCGCCCCCGAGGATCACAGCACTCAGTGCCGGGTTTGTAATGAGGTCCAAGCTAAGGAAACTAGCTGATGCTGGATGCCCACAGACAGACCATGGATGAAGCTGCGCTTAAATCTTTCCATTCCCACAGGAACTGGTTATCATGTCACAGTAGACTACTAATTTTAACCATTAGGAGGTGGCCAAGTTGACTTCAATAACTGCAGCTTAAATTGTTGAATGCCTAAATGCATAATATAGCCATTATGTCATTCCTGAAATCATCATGTTTGACAATGGCCCTTAGTTCACGAGTGAAGAACTCGGTCACTTCAGAACCAACATAATTTCCATATTATCTTCAGCTAAATGGAAAGGGTCAGGGAACAGTGATAAAAAACAAAAAAAAGGAACAGAAATCATAAAGAAGTGATCAAATCTCACACAGATGTTCACAATTTAGGAAGTCCTCATGTGGAGAAAATGCACCTTCAGAACATAGAAAATAGTCCAGTACAAAGACTGATTTCACACCATGAAAAGTCTACTCTTCCCACAGCAAAAAAGTTATTGAAGCCAGAAGTAGTAACAGGTTTGAGTTACAAATCAAAAAGGTTAAACAGTGAAAAGCCAGATTTCATTTTGGCAACGAAGGCAAAATACTGCAAACGCTAGAAATCTGAAATAAAAAAAAGAGAAAATGCTGGAGAAACTCAGCCCTGCAGAACATATTGAAAGAAACTCTTTTGAAGACCAGTCATATCAAACCAGAAATATTAATTCTATTTCACCTGCTGTCAGACGGACTGAGTTTTTCCAGCATTTTCTCTTATTTCATTTTGACCAGACTGCCAAACAAGTCCTGGAATTGAAAACTCAGGAAAGTAAAGTTGAGAGATAGTAAGAACTGCCGATGCTGGAGTCAGAGATAACACAGTATGGAACTGGAGGAATACAGCAGGCCAGGCAGCATCAGAGGAGCAGGAAAGCTGACGTTTCGGGTCGGGACCCAATAAAGTGAAGTTGAGGATTATCGAATCAACTATGATCCCATGCAATGGCAGAGCAGCCTTAATGGGCTGAATGGTCTACTTTTGCCCCTATGTTTTACCATAATTTGGTATGGTTGAATACTTATCACAGGTGATCTTTTGTCAAGGTATATCTTACTCCGTACAGATACTTTGACCAGTTAGGACTGTGGTTCAAACTTAGTTTTATTAAAAACACTCAAGTTAAAGAAAGAATTCATACAAAAATTAAGTTAACTTTTCCCAAACTAGATTGAGTGTCTGAGAAACATATGTACTACCTGTTCTAGATTCGGTTCAGAGTTCCGTCAACAGGTCATTCTCCTTAGTATGAAAGTGAATCATACACAGAATCTTCCCAGGCTGCAGTAATGACCGCCAGGTGTCTCTTCTTAATCCAGCCTTTCTAAATCCTTCTGGAATATTCTCAGACTTCAGCCAATGCGGTCACAAAACAGGTGTCACAATGCCCAGTGAGGTTATGCTAGGTCATCCTCGGTGTGCCCACCCGTTTTCCAAGGTATGATTACTCCATGGTGTTAAAGGGTTTGGGTGAAACTGAGGAATACATAAACATATTGTTCTGGCTAAGTACTACTTAATTAGTTTTGGGTTGTAACGACTCTTCCACTGTTAAGATTGAACACTCCTGTTCAATATGTAAGACAGATCTGGGCTGATTTCTGAAGAAGGGTCTAGGCCCGAAACATCAGCTTTCCTGCTCCTCTGATGCTGCTTGGCCTGCTGTGTTCATCCAGCTCTACACCTTGTTATCTCAGATTCTCCAGCATTGGCAGTTCCTAGTATCTCTGGGCTGGTCCTTGTTTGCTTTTGACCTGTAGTAACCTTGGCTTCTTTGTACCCCATCAGGCCTTGCTTGCAGAAACTTCTATTAAAATTTGCCAACTTTAGGTTGAACTTAATTGCTTAGGCCACTGGCCACAATCTCTAGTTGCTGTTAAATTGGGAAGATCATTAATAGAATTAAGGAGAATCCAAAGAGATTCTAGACATTTTGAGCAAAATAGTATCTAGGGAGAGAATAGGGCCCATTAAAGGTAAACGTGGCTGTCTATGTGTGGAACTACAGGAGATGGGTAAGATACTAAACAAATATTTTGCATCATATTTACTGTGGAGAAAGACATGGAAGCTAGGAAACTTGGGGAAATAAATAGTCATGTCTTGAAAGAGTTCATATTACAGAAGAGGAGGTGTTGGAGGTCTTAAAATGCATAAAGATAGATAAATCTTCGAGACCTGATCAGGTGTTTTCCAGAAGGTTGTGGGAAGCTAGGGAAGAGATTGCTGTGCCCTTTACTGGGATATTTGTATCATCAATAGCCATGGGTTAGGTGCTACAGGACTGGAGGTTGGCTAATGTGGGGGTATTATTTAAGAGAGAAGTAAGGAAAAGCCAGGGAACAATAGACCAATGAGCCTGACATCAGTGTTGGGTAAATTGTTGGAAGGAATCCTGACGGACAGGATTTTCAGGTCTTTGGAAAGGCAAGGACTGATTAGGAATAGTCAACATGGCTTTGTGCATGTGAAATCATATCTCACTAACTTAACTGAATTTTTTGAAGAGGTGACAAAGAGGATTGATGAAGGGAGTGCGGTAGACATTGTCTATATGGGAGACTGGCAAGTAAGGTTAGTTCACATGGGATCCGGGGGGGCTAGCCAATTGGATACAAAATTAGCTTGAAGGTAGGAGACAGAGTTTGGTGGTGGAGGGTTGTTTTTCAGACTGGAGGCCTGTGAGCAGTGGTGTGCCACAAGAATCAGTCCTGGGTCCACTGATTTTCATCATTTATGTAATTGATTTGGATGTGAACATAGGAGTTATGATTACTAAGTTTGCAGATGACACCAATATAGGTGGTGTCGTGAACAGTAAAGAAGATTAGCTCAGAATGTAACAGGATCTTGATCAGTTGGGCCAATGAGCTGTGCAACGGCCAATGGACTTTAATTTAGATAAATGTGAGGTGTTGCATTCTGGTAAGGCAAATCAGTGAAGGACTATTATAGTTAATGGTAGGGCCCTGCGAAGTGCTGTCAAACAAAGAGACCTTGGGGGTGCAGGTGCATAGTTCCTTGAAAATAGAGTTTCAGGTAGACAGGGTGGTGAAGAAGGCGTTTGACAGTCTTACCTTCATTGGTCATAACATTGAGTACAGGAGTTGAAATGTCATGTTGTGGCTGTAAAGGACATTGCTGCGGCCACTTTTAGAATACTGAAAACAATTCTGGTCGCCCTTCAATAGGAAGGATGTTGATAACTTGAGAGGGTGCAGAAAAGATTTAAAAGCCTGCTGCCAGGACTGGAGGGTTTGAGTTGTAGGGAGAGGCTGAATAGACTGGAGCTTTTTTCCCCTGGAGTGTCAGAAACTGACAAATGAGCTTATAGAAGTTTATAACATCATGAGGGGCATGGATAGGGTGAATAGTCAAGGTCTTTTTCCAAGCATAGGTTTAAGCTGAGAGGGGAAAGATTTAAAAAGGACCTAAGGAGTAACCTTTTCATGCAGAGGTGATGCGTGTATGGAATGAGCTGTCAGAGGAAGTGGTCGAGGCTGCTACAATTACAATATTTAAAAGGCAGCTGGATGGGTATATAAATAAGAAGGGTGTAGAGGGATATGGGCCAAATGCTGGCAAATGGGACTAGGTCAGATTGGGATGTTTGGTTGGTGCGGATGAGTTGGACCAAAGGATCTGTTTCCGTGGCAAGTGTAGATCTTAAAGTTTTAGAACCAAACTGGCATTCTGGGTACATGCTTTTGATCACAATCTTCAGTTTGGCAAGGACAACTTGGGCAAATACTTCTCCCATGATACTCAGTGAAGAAATGTAGTTACATTCCCTGCAGACACCCTTGTCCTTATCAAGGGTCACAATTTTTGCATCACACATATCCTGCTGAAGCTACTCATAGAGCTGATCTTGTGCTTCAGTACTCAAGCACAGAATTGGAGTATAGATACTCATAAGGTTCACTGGTTCACACAGTGGGGAGAGTTTGATCTTCGAGAATAGTGTGTTCCGAACAATTATGCTTCCATGCTGCTCGAACATTTCCCTGAACTCTGCCCCTGTAAGATGAACATTTGACAGTTTTCATTCAGTGATCCACTCTCAGCAGGGATCTGAACTCAGCCTATATTCAGCCTATCAGATTCCACACTGGTCACAGTTTTCCCTGGATGCATTATTGACCAGTTGAAAGTTGTCCATCTGAAAGTGCTGGCATTTCAGTTTGTTAATTGAAGAGTTCAGGCATCTTCTTTCTTTCTGTTTGTTTTGTTTCATTCACTTAGTGCGATGAATTCAATTCACTTGTTGAGCTGAGGCTGGGAGGTCATAAGACCATAAGATAGAGGAACAAATTAGGCCATTCAGCCCATCGAAACTGCAACCACCATTCGATTATAGCTGATATGTTTTGCAATCACACTTTCCTGCCTCCTCTCTGAAACCCTTGATCCCCTTACCAATCAAGATCATACCTATCTCTGTTTTAAAGACACTCAATGACTTGATCTCCACACCCTTTTGTGGCATTGAGTTCCACAGATTCACCAACCTCTGGCTGAAGAAATTCCTCCTCATCTCAGTTCTAAAGGGTTGTCCCTTTACTCTCAGATTGTGTCCTTGGGTCCTAGCCTCTCCTATTAGTAGAAACATCTTCTCCATTTCCACTCTATCCAGGCCTCTCAGTATTCTGTAACTTGCAATGAGATCCCCCCTCAATCTTCTTAATTCCATTGGTCCATACTTCTCAACCACTCTCCATATGACAAGCCCTTCATCCCTGGGATCATTTTTGTAAACCTCCTTGCATCCCCTCTAAGGCCAGCACATCCCTCCTCACATATGTGGCCCAAAACTGCTCACAATATTCCAAATGCAGTCTGACCAGATCCTCAGCTGTACACTGATGCTCTTGCATTCTAGCCCTATTGAAATGAATGCCAACGTTGCATTTACCTTGCTAATCGTCAAATGAACATGCATGTTAACTTTAAGAGAACTCTGAACTGGGACTCCAAAATCCTTTTGTACTTCAGATTTCTGAAGTCTTTCCCCATTTAGTAAAGTAAATAGTCTATGCCTTTAATATTCCTACCAAAGGTGCATTAGCTCACAGTTTTTCACATTGTATTCTACCTGCCACTTCTTTGCCTGCTCTCCTAGCCGATCCAAGTCCTTCTGAAGCCTCCCCAAAACTATCTGTCCCTTCACCTATCTTTGTGTGACCTGCAAACTAAGCAACAATGCCCTCAGTTCCTTTGTCCAGATCGTAAATGTATAGTGTGAATAGTTGTATCTCTGGCTTTCCACTAATCTTTACCACATGGTACATGTTTCTTTCATTTTTATGTTGTTCATGACGTCCCTTGTCAGCCATTGATACCTCATCCTTCCCTTAGTATGTTTCTTATTCCTTGGGATAACTTTCTGCTGGGACTTCCAAATTACCCCAAAATATCCCTGCCACTGCTGCTCCACCACTCTCCCTGCTAGGCTCCCCTCCCAATCAACTCTGGTCAGCTCCTTCTTTATGTTTTTGTAGTTACCTTACTGAATTCTGAAACCATTACATCTGATTCCAGCTTCTCCCTCTCAAATTGCAGGGTGAAATCTATCATATTATGGTCACTGTCCTTGAAGGTTTCCTTCACCTTAAGCTTCCTAATCACGTCTACCTCATTGCACATCACCAAATCCAGAATTGCCTGTTCCCTAGTCGGCTCTACCACAAACTGCTCCAAAAAAATTCTTGTAGACATGCCACAAATTCTTTTTCTTGAGTTCCACTACCAACCTGATTTTCCCAGCGATTATTCTAATAGTGCCTTTCCTATCTCATTTATTTTCTTTCCCACATCCTGACTATACTAGGAGGCATTTGCACAACTCTCTGTGTCTTTTTTCCTTTACAGTTCCTTAACTCTACCCATTGATTCTACCCTTTTGCAACTCTTTCACTTCTTGGTATCAACTCAATTTTATTCTTACTAAGTAAGCCTCCATCTGTCCTGTCGATAAGCCATGTATCCTTGGGTGTTTAATCCCCAGTCCTGACCCCTGGCAGCCAAGTCTCTGTGATACCCATACCATCAAACCTGCTAATTTCACTCTGCGCTACAAGCTCATTTATCTTGTTTCATATACAATGTGTACTTAAGTACAACGCCCTCAGTCCTGCGTTGACTACCCCCCACCCCTCCCCCTTCTTATTGTAGAGCAGAATTGACATTTCGAGTCGAGTGAACTGTCTTCAGAAGGATAATCAAAAATGGGAAGTATTTCTGTATTCTATATAATTTAAACTAGAAGATAGAAATCCCTTCCTCTGAGATTTCTTTTGTTTCACTGAGGGAAAACACATGCTAAAAAAAAGACAAAAACGATAATTACCAACATCAATGCAATAGGTAGCACTAACTGCAAGACCACTATCTTCACAAACAAATCAGCAACTGGTCTTTTTTTTAAACTGTTAATTTTTATGAACACACCTCTTACTTCCAATCGATGTATTTATGTGTTCCATTACTGATTCTTTTTGTGTTTAGTAATTAATACATTCACTCATTTTGTTATTTCAAGAAAGCCTTGTTACATTGGCTCATTTTAAAAACAAATTCATTCTGGTTCTGGGAAAAAGCCATCTGCAAGGAAACCGATACTTTGAAAGCAACCTTGTTGCAACCAATCCAGGGGATATGTGAATAACCAAGCAGAGCTCGTCACCCCACCTCACCAGGGATTGAGGTACATTATCTGAAACCTAATAACTTGGGGAACCTCACCTAGAGACTGGCTGTTACACAACTGCTGGGCATTTCAAATTACTTTGCAGATAATGAAATACGTTTAAAGCATAGTCAATTGGTAATGGGAAATTCAGCAGTGAATTTGTGCACAGCAAGCTCCCACAAACAGCAATATTATGCCAACCAGATGATTTGTTCTTGTCATGTTGCTTGAAGGACAAGTAGTGGCAAGGAGATCAGGGATAACTCCCTGCACAAAATAGACATGGAATCTTTTATATGAAATGCAGAAAAGGCCTTGTTTTAATATCCCACAGAAGGGACAGTATCCCCAAAAGTGTGCGGAATTCTGTAGGCACATCATCAGAGTGTCAACCTAGACATTTGAGCTTGGAACTGCTGGAGTGGAACTTGAATCTGGAATCTTACTGTGAGTTAGAGAGAAGAATGCTATGACATGAACCGTGTAGATAAAGTGGAGGGAGATTTAATGTGTATGAGGCACTGGCTTTGACAATTGTAGCCAGCATCAACTAGCCAGGCCTAGTGGTGGACTGCCACCTACTAGAGGTCCCACAGGGAACAATGCCTTCTGGGCAGCGCTGACATCACTGACAGTTTCAAGGAGAATCACTAAATTACCACAAAAAACAAGGAACTAAAAACATCTTTTAAAATTTGCAACTGAAAAAAATAGAGAACTTAAGAGGACAATAAGCAAATAAAGCATCTGGATGGGTACATGAATAGGTAGGGTTTAGAGGGATAAGGGCCAAATGCTGGGACTACATTAATTTAGGATATTTCCTGAAAATGGCCACACATATAGATAGGATGTTGAAGAAGGTGTATGGCATGCCTGCCTTTATTTGTCAGGGAATTGAGTACAAGAGCCAGGATGTCATGTTGCAGCTTTATATGACTTCGGTTAGACCACACTAACATTACTGCATTCAGTTCTGGTCACCACACTACAGGAAGGAAGTGGATGCTTTGGAGAGGGTTCAGAAGAGGTTTACCAGGATGCTGCTTGGATTAGAGGGAATGAACTATAAGGGGAGGCTAGAAAGACTCGGGTTGTTTTGTCTGGAGCAGGGGAGACTGAGGAGAGACTTGATAGAAGTCTATAAAATACTGAGATGCATACATAGGGTTGACAGTCAGAATCTTTTTCCCGGAGTTGAAATGTTGAAAACTAGGGGGCATGCATTTAAGGTTAGAAGGAGAAAATTCAAAGGGGATGTGAGGGACAAGTTTTTTACACAGACAGTGGTAGGAGTGTGGAACACACTGCCAGGGCTGGTGGTGGAGGCAGATACAATAGGGACATTTAAGAGACTTTTAGATAAGCACATGAATATGGAGGAAATGGAAGGATATGGACCAAGGGCAGGTAGAAAGGATTTGTTTAATTTGGGATCATGTTTGGCACATTATCGTGGGCTGAAGGGCCTCATTCCTGTGCTGTAAAGTTCTATGTTCTATGTTCTATGGTATTTGGTCAGCATGAATGATTTACAACGACGGGTCCGCTTCTATACTGTACAACTCTATGACTCTTTTATGCAAGGACTGCATTAGTGCAGAAGTGCAGTAGAAATGAGAGGAAGATAATACTGTTTGAGATATACCAGAATTTAAACTTTTGTCATCCTGTATTTATTGTAACAAAGTTAATTTTCTACATGATACTGAGGGGAAAAATTTGTGACTTTCACATGCAGTGCACATTGGAAACTACACTGAAACTCCTGGGCTGCTTTCAGTCTGAAACACCACATATATGTTGGGTTCAGTCTCAAGGTATCAAATATCTGAAGGAGGACAGAAAATAACCAACTAGGCCACTACTCTGACATGCTGCAGCCTATATGCACAGTGGCTCCATTCCTCTCCTCCCCTGCTCAGCTCCTCACCACCATTCCCCACCAATGAGGGCAGGTATCATGTTATTTTATACAAACTAAGTTAATCTAATTATTTTTAACAATGGTAGTTAGATTAATTAAATAAATATGTTGATTGATGGTCTTTAAAACCTACTGGAGCATAACACCGTTGACACTTGAGTAAACATTCAAGGAATTTGTATTCCAAGTGTGAATGTGATTGGATTGTTCGCTGCTGACATTTGACGTATGAACTATGAAATTATTCCTTCAACCTGAAAATTGTTCATTCTTGGATTTTAAAAAAAACAAGTTACAACAGCAGCTGGGTGGCCAAAGAATTGTTGACAATGCAGAGAAACAGTCTAAATTAGTTAAATAATCCAATTGATCAGCTTCTTATTACCCTCTCATCTTTTCTATACTTTGTTCAGTCTATTTCAGTGTTTGCCACTTCAAAAGTTAGAATTAGGTCTAAGTGAGACTATTCAACCAGGTGTAGACCATAACTGAATGCATTCTATGATTTTATTTATTTCACTGTTTGTCTGTTCTAGCCATGGCTCTGTGAGCGGTATAGTGTGCTCACCTTTGATTCAAAAGATTGCAGGTTAAAATACCATTCTTGAGCTCAAAATCCCCTGGGTTGGTGCACCAATCTGGGACTGAGTGTGTTGGAGATGCTGCCTTTTGGATGAGATGTCAACTGAGGCCTCATTTGCTCCCTCAAGAGGACTTTCAAAAAGAGCAAACTCTTGGTGCTCTGGTCAATACTTATCAAACAGCACCACTAAAATGGATTATTTGATCAATACTACACATGAGCTTACTCTTAAACTGGCTGCCGGATATATTTCCTGCACTAATACAATGGCTGCACTTTGAAGTGCTTTGTTAGCTGTTCAACATTTTATATCATAGAATCACTGCAATGAGGCCATTCGGCCGATCAAATCCACAGTGACCCTCCAACGAACATCCCACCCAGACCCAGCACCTCCACCCTATCCCTGTAACCTTAAATTTCCCACAGCTAACACATTTAGCCTGCACATTCTTGGACACTACAGACAATTTAGCATGGCCAGTACACCTAACCTGCACATCTTTGGACTGTGGGGTGACACCGGAGCACCCAGAGGAAACCCATGCAGACATGGGGAGAATGTGCAAACTCCACACAGACAGTCACCCCCGAGGTTGGCACCAAACCCAGATCCCTGGTCATGTGAGATAGCAGTGTTAACCACTGCGCCACCAAGAATGGCCTTAGATTGTTAAAGGCTTCATATTTTTCTTTCTTCTTTGCAAATCTGATTCATAACCAGAGGTTGGTTTTATGCTATTGTATAAGGTAGTTAGTACATAAAAGGGTTACTTGACATCACATGGTAAGCTCCACTTATCAAGATATTAAGGACTGTTTCTGGGAGGAGTGAACAGAAATGCTACGCCAGTTCTCAATGAGCTAAGCTGATTGTTCGTGGTGTTAACAGCATTTAGCTAAATTAGTAATATGTATTAGCTCTTAAGGTGAGTCACATGCCTCATAAGAAACAATTTTGTATTTTACATGTAATGTGACTAGCTGTTATGAAATATGTAACAAAATTACTTACTCTGCCTTCTGCCTAAGTTATGTTACAACAAAAGGAATAGCAAACCAAATGAAATCAGCCTCACTATCACCGGATGCACAAACAGTGAAAATACAACATTCAATGACCCTCAAAATTGCTCAAATGCTCCTAACCAGATTTTACAAATAACAGATCTTGGACGTCAAGCTTGTAGCTTAAAAACAAAAATTAGCAATTTATATAAATGTAACTTTAGCTGAACACAGATAAACAAGGTCAGATAATTAATATTTGTGATCCCAATCTACTTTGAACTTAACTGTCACTCACACAGACAGATAAACAGAGTTGACGGATACATTTTAAGATGTAAAAAAATTATAATTTGCCAACTCAGAAGTACAAGTAAGCGAGGATGGGGGAGTTGCCCTTTTGATAAGGGAGGACATAACAACTGTGCTTAGACAGGATATCCTTAAGGGGTCATCAAGTGAGGCCATATGGTTAGAACATAGAAACAAGTAGGGGATGGTCACTTTGTTGGGACTGTATTATAGACCCCTAAATAGACAGCGGGTACTAGAGGAGCAGGTGGGTAGTGAGACTGCAGATACCTGTAGAAATAACAGAGGAGTATTGGTTGGAGATTTTAATTTCCCCTGTAATGACTGGGTCACCCAGCGTGTAAAAGGCCCAGACGGGATGGAATTTGTCAAATGAGTCCCGGAAAGTTTCCTAAATCAGTATGAAGAGGGACCTATTTGGGAGGATGCAGCACTGGACCTTCTGTTAGGAAACAAGGTTGGACAAGTGACTGAAGTGTCAGTCAGAGAGCACTTTGGGTCCAATGGCCATAACTCTCTTGTTCTAGCAGTTACGGAAAAAGATAGGACATGTCCACAGGCTAAGGTGCTAAACTGGAACAGGGCCAATGTGGGGGCATTTGGCAGGATCTAGCAGAGGTCGTTTGGGTGAGTTTGTTTGAAGGAAAATGAATGAGTGGCAAATGGGAGGCTTTTAAAAGTGTGATATCAAGAGTTCAGGGACAGTATGTCCCTGTTAGGGTAAAGGAAAAGCTGGCAGGTTTAGGGATCCCTGGCTGATGAGGGATATTGAGGCTCTGGTCAGGAAAAGGATGAAGGCATACATTGGGTTTAAGTTATTGGGCTCAAGTGAATCCCTAGATGACTATAAAAATGTAGGAGTATGCTTAAGAGGGAAATGAGAAGAGCATAAAGAGGGTATGAGATGGATCTGGCAGATAAGGTTAAAGATATTCCCAAAAGGTTCTATAGCTATATTAAGTGTAAAAGGGTGGCTAGGGAGAGAACAGGTCTTCTTAAAGATCAGCATGGCCGTCTGTGTGAGGAGCCGCAGAAGATCGGGGAGATTTTTAATGAATATTTCTCCTCGTTATTTACTGAAGAGAGAATCATGGACGACAAGGAAATAAGGGAAACAAGTGGGAATGTTTTGGACTGCATACGTAGTACCAGAGATGAGGTGTTTGCAGCCTTAAAGCACATTAAGGTGGATAAGTCCTGGGCCTGATCAAGTCCATCCTTGGGTGTTGTGGGAGGCTAGGGAAGAAATTGCAGAGGCCCTTGCAGAGATTTTTGCTTCATCTTTGGCCACTGGCGAAGTTCCAGAAGACTGGAGGGTGGCTAATGTTGTTCCATTGTTTAAGAAAGGTAGCAAAGACAAGCCAGGGAACTACAGGCCACTCAGCCTGACATCAATGGTAGGTAAGTTATTGGCGAGGATACTGAAGGACAGAATCAACCAACATTTGGATAGTCAAGGTCTGATTAGGGATAGTCAGCATGGATTTGTACAGGGCAAGTCATGGCTGACAAATCTTTTAGAGTTTTTCAAAGAGGTAACCAAGGGGATAGATGAGGGTAGGGCAGTGGATGTTGTCTATATGGACTTTAGTAAGGCTTTTGACAAGGTCCCGCATGACAGGTTAATCATGAAGGTTAGGTCACACAGAATCCAGGAAGATCTAGCTAATTGGATTCAAAATTGGCTTGATGGTAGGAAGCAGAGGGTGATGGTTGAAGGTTGTTTCTCAGACTAGAGGCCTGTTAAAAGTGGTGTCCCACAGGGCTCAGTGCTGGGACCTTTGTTATTTGTTATTTACACAAATGATCTGGATGTGAATGTACAAGGCATGATTAGTAAGTTTGTAGATGATACAAAATTAGGAGGTTTCGTTGATAGCAAGAAAATTCATCAGATCAGATGTGGAAGTGGATTAAGGATTGGCAAATACAATTCAATACTGGTAAGTGTGAGGTGTTGCACTTTGGAAAGTCAAACCAAGGTAGGACTTATACAGTAAATGGTAAGGTCCTGAGGAGTGTTGGGGAAAAGCGGGACCTAGGAGTACAAGTACATAGTTCGTTGAAAGCAGGACACTGGGTAGCATAGGGGAGCAGAGGAATCTTGAAGTGATTATTCATAGATCCCTGAAGTCAGCAGAGCATGTGAATAGGATTGTTAAGAAAGTATATGGATATGTGCTTTCATCAGTCATGGCATAGAATATAAGAGCAAGGAGGTAATGTTGGAGTTGTACAGGCCACAGCTGCAGTATTGTGTGCAGTTCTGGTCACTTCAGAACAGAAAGGATGTGATAGCACTAGAGGGGGTACAGAGGACGTTAACCAGGATGTTGCCTAGAATGGAACAATTGAGACATAAGGTGAGACTAGATAGGCTTGAATTGTTTTCTTTAGAGCAGGGAAGGCTGGGTGGGGGTGAAGCAGGGTGGTAACATGATTACGGTGTAAAAGATTATGAGAGGTATGGATAGGATGAGTAGGGAGCAGCTGTTCCCCTTGGTTGAGGAGACATAGTTTCACAGTAAGGGACAGGAGATTCAGAAAGGATTTGAGGAAAACCTTTTTCTCTCAGAGGGTAGTAGGAAATTGGAATGTATTGCCTGGGAAGGTAGTGGAGACCAGAAACCTTACAACTTTTAAAAAATATTTGGATGAGCACTTGAAATATCATAACATTCAAGGATATGGGACAAGCTGGCCTTGAGGTGATGCCCAGCAAGGACTTCCTGCTTTAGAAAGATTGTAATGCTCAAATTTTATCTTTATTCCTTTATTTTTCGAGTTAATACCCAAGATTTTATGCTTAGGTATCTTTTTACCTGGCTTCATAAGGATTGTAATGTTGATCTTTTAACTTTATTTTTTCATTTTTCTAACTTATACTTAAGACTTTGTACCTACGTATCTTTGTACCTAAGATGGCATCGGAAATAATGACTTTGTATTCTTTTCTCGCTGTACTCATGTATCCCTGTACTTGACTACATGTGACAATAAGCCTAATTCTAATTCTAATTCTTAAGTACAGGAAATTGAGATTAGCACAACTTTAGTCGTAGTTATTGTTGGTGCAGTCTCAATAAGTCATAGAGATGTACAGCACAGAAACAGGCCCGTCGGTCCAACTTGTCGATGCCGACCAAATATCCTAAATAAATCTAGTCCCATTTGCCAGCATTTGGCCCATTGGAGGTGCAGTGAACAGCAAAGAGGGTTACCTAAGAGTACAACGGGATCTTGATCAGATGGACCAATGAGCCGAGGAGTGGCAGATGGAGTTTAACCCGCACTCTGAGGTCTCTTTATTCAGCAACACACCCCAGGACCTTACCATTAAGTGTAAGTCCTGCCCTGATTTGCCTTTCCAAAATGAAACACCTCACATTTATCTAAATTAAACTCCATCTGCCGCTCCTTGGCCCATTGGCTCATTTGATCTAGATTCCATTGTACTCTGAGGTAACCTTCTTCGCTGTCCACTACACCTCCAATTTTGGTGTCATCTGCAAACTTACTAACCATACCTCTCACGTTCACATCCAAATCATTTATATAAATGATGAGAAACAGTGGACCCAGCATCAATCCTTGTGGCACCCTGCTGGTCACAGGCCTCCAGTCTGAAAAGCAACCCTCCATGATCACCCTCTGTTTTCTACCTTTGAGCTAGTTCTGTATTCCATTTGATCTAACCTTCCTCACCAGCCTACCATGAGGAACCTTGTCGAACACCTTACTGAATTCCGTATTGTTCATGTCCACTGGTGGCTCAAAAGGCCTTTTCTGACTCTATGAGTATGACTCTAAGTCCTCATGCTCCCACGCATAGAGGGATGAACTGGCTCCCCTTCTTTATTCACAAGTCCCCTCAGTTGGTCGTAAGGTTAGTTTAGAAAGTACACTTCCCGTTGCCTTTCTCTGAGACCAAATGAATTTATATTTTATAACGAACCTATTTAATTCGGGTTGCTCGAGCTAACAAATGTGGGAGTTTGTTAGTTACTACTGTGGGAAGAAATAATAATGCAGCACATGTACGCACAGTTAGACATGAGAGATTAGTCTAAGAAAAGATAAAAATTATAAAAGGTATATGGATATTCTCTGAGTTCTGTGAAGAGTAGATGATGTTGTGTTTCAGCTTTTACATTGGGTGATACTGATGTTGGTAAGTGAGCCGTTGATTTTGAGATGCTTGGCTTTGCAGGTCAACTGAAAACCCCTTATCCTGTTTCCTTGTGAAAATGGATTCACTTGCCTTCTGGCTTCAGTAAGTAATATTTTAACTGTAACACAGGGATAATGTATAAGATGGGCCAAAGGGCTAATAGTTAATGATGGCATTCAAGAGCTGCATCCGAAATAGACTGTATAGGATGGGAAAATAGGTCGCGAAAGTTAATGATGATACTTGACAAGCTGCATGACCTTGAATGAGTCCTGTGAACATTCTTTTACTGGCTGAAGATGATGCCTGCGGCATATTTTTCTGTAGCTGTGTTTTCTGTACTAGCCAGCAGTTTTGTCTTCTGTATCTGCTGGCTACTTGTTACACATTATAAGAGAGAGTTTCATTCCAAGTCGCTGGACTTTACCTCAGAGAGGGACTATGACCACCGCCAGGAACAACCTCAGCCTCCAGGCCAGCCGTTGATCAAGGGGTTCCTGACGAGCAGAAGAGGGTGCGGCTTGTTTTTCTTTTCCTCTCTTTTTCATTCTTTATATTTACTTAATATATGTTCTTTTTTTTGTCTTTCATTATTACTCAATAAATGTTCATATTTAAGCAAATTGCTGTTGCTGAGTCTTCTCTTAACTACATTTAACCGAATCTGAAAAGAACCATTTGGATACACCCTGCGATCCAAGATAGATGACTGGAGTTTTTCTCAGCTGTGACCCACCAGTACACACAGACCAATGTTGAATCTGGTCTGTCCCATTCTTGTGTATTCTTAAAAAGGGAAAACACAAATGTGTCTCTCACCCAGACTGTTTTCTCTTTTCTCCTACCACATTCATTGTCTGACATTGCTGACAGGAAATTACAGTTCAGTTTGCAGTAATTTTTTATTTTTGAAATCCTTCTCTCTGAAGCATCCTTGATACCCGTCAAGTATGGAATTCAGGATTTTTCTTGTGGCTGGGGATAATCCACATGGATGTTCTAGCCAATCACTGAATGTATATTCTCAGTCACTTATTGGTTGCGTATCCTCTTTTTAGAAAAACACAAGTTGTGATTAAAAGTTTAACATGCCTGTAATTGATCTGGGGGTATGATCTGTTGTCCTAAAATCCTATATGCTAAATTTTTGTCTTTCAGGTGGAAGGATATCTGATTCCTCTGTGCAGTGGTATTCTGTATTCCATACAAAGTTAGAAAAAATGGAATGGGAAAATAGGCTTAAAAGGTCAAATAAAAAGGCAGAGGCACACATTTGAGAAGATATTTCATAACCCCCAACAAAAATACATTCCATTGAGAAAGGCATTATGAAAAGAATGCACCATCTGGTCCAGGCACATTTCAACGAAGATCATCTGAACCATATAGCCCCTCCTTCCCTGTTATTGGTACCAGTGGTGAAGTTGAGATATCAGAGGGAGTACACAAACCTCAAAATACTTCATCTGCCTGAGTCATTAAGAGCATCTGCTCCAAATGTGGCACATTGGACCTGTCAACCATGTCAAAACCCATCAAAGTGAGTAGAAGCGAGTGACCCTTGATCCCAAGACACTGTCTAAGAAGGAGATAACTGAATCATCAATAATTTGTCTTCACTCTTTACCATGCTTCCAAGCATGCTGTATATCTCAGTGATTCCCTTTTGTCAAGAATACCCAAAATTAATCCAGCAGATGTTAAATTTGAGACAGAAGAATCTAAGCAGAACAGAACTTGAAATTTTGCCAAGAACAAATTCTCTGAGAAGTTGCAGACCGAGGGAGGTGTGAGATGGCATTACAACTACCATTCCTGATCTTGCTCCTTTGTGTTTATTTACTCTAAATTAGATCTCTAGCAAGAAGAGGCTGGTATGATCCTCAATGACCCTTTGTTGCAAATAAGATTTGAACAAATCACAGAGGTAGCTTGTTTCTAAATGCTGCAGAGATGAAAACCATTTCTCAAAAAGCCAGTATGTGAATATATACAGACACAGACACAGAGAAAATAATGCAGGATTGAGTTTGAAATCAAATTTACCTTTTAAAGGTTGCGACAAAGACATCCTGCATCATTTAGAAATTATACTGGATTGAAAGTATAATGTTCATCATGTATTTGCTCTAATATCCAATTGTTGCTTAAGGCGAATTTAAAAATTGTAGCAACTTTTAAAGTAGAATTATTATGTTCTAATTGTTGTATGTGAACATTGCCTATAAGATACTCACCTTTAAGATCTTCACTGGTGTGTGCAAACAAAGTTACAAACGTCCTTAGCAGTCAATTTGCCTTGGGTTTACAAGTTACACACAGAAATCAGTTGATTTGTTGCAACATATGCTTCATAACTTCTAAAGTGGTTTACTGGTTAAATAAACTAATGCATAGAGTTAATCAATCACTGATGAGCGATTATTAGAGCATTATCATTAGCATGACAATAACTATTTTTAGTCACCATATAATCAATGAAATAGCACTCATTACTACAGTGTAATCCAGAATTGATTTGTATAATAAATGCTCATAAGAAAAGATTAAAAAGGTTGTAGCCTCATACTTCTATTCTCAAGAACCTAAACACAGAAAGTAATTTTCTAGAATATAATGTGCCCAGGCAGCTAAATCAAATTGAAATCTGTCTCCCATGGAAAACAATAGTATTTTTTTCAGATGTATACATTGTTATACTGTGTGGGAGCAAAGATATTCTCTTTGGTTTAGTTGTTAGATATTAAAGAAAAGCATTTAGCCACATTGTCCATGCCTGTCCAATTTTGTGATGGGCAATAGATTCTCATCATAAGTGATATTTGTTCACAGAGACTTGTCCACTTTAATCTCAGCAGTGACATCAATATCTGTATTCAAGTGAAATTCAAGAAAATTACCAGCAAATAATGTATTTGTTATCAATGTTTATTTAGATATCAAGGTTTTAATTTGAATTAAGGTCAGCAGTGAACAGGGCTGTAATTATTTGACAAGCCATTTCAACACTGCTTGCCTAACTTTACTAATTATATAAACTATATTTCCACAGTAACCATTGCTGTAACCATATAACTGATAAGTACAGCAATACACTCAGAACAAAATAGGCTAACTGAATGTTTATGCTCATACATGAAGTGTTGAAATGTAAACACGGCATTGAGCCACAAAAGGGTGTAATGATGAACATTTAACAGATTTGAAACTGCCAAAGCTCAACCTTACCCTCAGCAGCCTTTAGCTGATTTGGGAAACCTGATGTTGATCGTTTTAAAGCCCAGAATTGTTTTAATGAATCCACAGGTACATTTAATACTAAATCCCCTTTACAGTGTATTAGAGCCTATGTTCCTAACTATTCTGAATTGTGTTAATATGTTCAAGCACAAAGTGTAACTAATTTCCCTATATGTGGTACATTGATCGTCTCATTCTGAACCCAATGTCACCTACAACTATCAGATATTTCGGGTGGGCGTGCAGAATAGAGGGGATGTCTGACATCCAATGTCAACCCTACCTACTTAGTAAATTCATCAACCAGATTCTCCAGTCCTTTTGGCAGGACGTGCTCCAGATGTGCTGATAGTTATATAGCCATGAAGTTTAAGAAATCTCCCTCTGACCCACAAAGCTCAGGCATATCAAGTTGGAGTCTCCATTCTATTATCTGTGTTTCATCTGATTGAATTTGGGTTGTTTTGCTCATTATAGTTTATCTTAAATTTCAGGAACCAAAAATTTCCAAAGCTGTAAATCACCCAGAGACCAGTAGCTGTCTAACAATAAAGGTGTCATAGCTAGAGGACAGAGACTGTCAAATCCTCTAAACACACATTTAATGGTTTAAAATGATATAAATCATGTTACATTTTGCTGTGCAACTAAGATATTTTATTGTCTTCTATGTCCAGACATAGATGATCATCATGCACATAAATGAGGAGCACGAAAAGGTTTAATTCAGAGACTGTGGATATGGTCCAAATGTGAACAGAGTGAAACATAAAACAAACTGCAAATATGTCATTTTCAAAAAAATGATATAGGTAACATTTTTACAGTTTGTCCAAGTTAATGTCTCACTGACTTTGGAAGAAGTGTCTAATGGGGATGTCAAATCGCTATCACCCATTTTGTTCTATTGCAGAAGACAAATTTCATCCAGTATTCCTGCACATGAGGACAAGGTGATGTTGAGGACATGTTGATTGTGTCCATGTGGAACACTGAACCGTAATACCATGGTACGTGTAAACTGAGAGGGTCTCACCTTAATTATTCAGCAGCTCCCCAAGTTCCAACCCCTCACCCACCTCATCTAAAAAATAAAGCCCAACACATCTCTCTCACCGGCCACTATCTGTTTGCCTGAAACATGGGCCCAGTACAACCCCCTCTCCCATCCATCTCTGCTCTTGACCCATTGAAACTCAAGCCCTGCTCCATGGGCACTTTTCTGACTGAAGCAGGATGCCTGGGGTTTCCGTCAGGCCTGCTCCAACCTTGTCTAACACTCCTTGATGCTACAGGACCCACTAGAATGGCTGCTCCTCCAATCGGAGATTCTGTCTCTTGAGACACACAAAGGAGGGAGAGAGGGAACCTAAGATTGGAAGGGCAGCTCTTCTCAGATTCTCTGCGTATCTGGTGGGGCACTTTACGCTGATTGTTTGCCTGAAATTCCTTGTGCATTTTGGGGGCAAATTTGCCTGCCACCCACTTGCATGTTGAGCACTGATGTATAAGATTTCTTCACTGAATGGAAGGTTTGAGTTATAAAGAAAGGCTGGGTAGGCTGGGACTTTTCTCAATGGAGAGTAGGAGATTGAGGGGTGACCTGATAGAAGTTTATGAAATAATGAGGGGTATAGATACAGTTTAATGGTAGTTATCTTTTCCCTGTGATGGGAGATTTCAAGACTAGGGTGCACATTTTTAAAGGTGAGAGGAGAGAGATTTAAAAAAAGACATGAGGGTCAAATTTTTTACACAAAGGGTAGCTCACGTGTGGAATGAATTTCCTGAAGAAGTGGTGGATGTGTGTATAATTACAACATTTAAAAGACATTTTGGTAAGTACATGAATAGGAAAGGTTTGGTGGGATATGGGTCAGGAGCAGGCAGGTGGGACTAATTTAGTTTGGAATTATGTTCGGCATGGACTGGTTGGACCGAAAGGTTTCCTTGCTTTATGACTCTACAACTCTGAATAACTTTTCATTGTTATTTTCAATAAATTGAAGATCAGTTCATATATATAATGTATCATAAAGACTTTTTAATTTAACAATTGATTACAAGTATTAAACAAGCAACTCTGTAAATCTGTGAAACACCAAGTTTCAGATGAATATGCAGAGCAAACATTGTATATACAATTCCAATTAAAAGGACTAACCTTAAAATATTGCAAATAATATATCAGTTACTAAGTCAGTTGTGTTAGCATTACAAACAAGAATAAAAAAACCTGAAGTTCTAGAAAACTGAGCCAAAACCTGAAAATATTGGGAGACAGCAGGTCAGCCCATATTGGTAAATAGAACACTCAAGTTCATATTTTGGGTGCAAATTCTTTAAAATATATTGAAGAAACATTTGTATTCAAAGCATGAAGTTGTCTAAGATTGCCATAGTTATTAGCCAATATGCTAAAAACTTCCAGTCATTTTGTGTACAACTAATATTCATTTGTCAAAGTAAGATACATGCCATGTGTGCTATGTCAGCCTACAGTTAAGGAAGATATTGCATTGCTTTGACATAAAGGATGAAGAGGCTATGAATTCCTTACTGCTGCCCACACAATCTTGGTGACGATTCACCAGAACTCTGGCTACAATATTGATTCCAAACCTCCAACTTTCAACTGGCTAGTAAAATCAGAGTCACTCTGATCAACCAATGGTTATCTATCAAGTCTCGAGTTACTTTGCATTACTTATTCAATTTATGGTATTTTGGCAACCATTGCTAAATTCACAATTGTCTTTGTAACTATTGCTTATCACAATGCTTTCAGTTGGAGTAGGTACATTTACTGCAGAACAGACACTACACTAGCATCTAGCTGTCAATGTGGAAAATTATCCACATCTGTCCTATCCTCAAAAAGTAGGACAAATCAAATCTGGCTAATTACTGCTCCATCAGTGTACTCTTGATCATCAGTAAAGTGAATGAAAGGTCATTGGCAGTGCTATCAGGCAGCACTTGATTATCAATAATCTGCTCACTGGCACTCAGTTTGGAGTATTGCATCAAGAAGTCCCAGCAAAACTGGAGTTAATGGGAACGCAAGAGAAGTCTCTTTACTGGTTGGAGTCACACCTGGCACAAAGGAAAATGGTTGTGGCTGTTGAAGTTCAGCTACCTTCGCTCCAATACATCTCTGCAGGAGTTCCACGGAGTTATGTCCAAGGCCCAACCACCCTCATCTGCTTTATCAATAACCTTCCCTCAATCGTAAGGTCAGAGTGGGGAAGTTCACTGATGATTGCACAATGTTCAGGATCATTTGCCACTCTTCAGATATTAATGTAGTCTGTGTGCAGGTTTGGGCTGATAAGTGGCAAGTATACAATTGTGCCATACAAATGTAAAGCAATGACCACTTCCAACAAGAGAGGATCTAATGATAACTGCTTGACATTCAAACACGTTATCATCACTGAATCCCCCACTATCAACATCCTGGAGTTTACCATTGACCAGAAATTGAAATGGATCATCTGTATATTGTGGCTCTAAGAACAGGTCAAGACTGAAAATTCTATGGCTAATAAAGGCACAAGTCATGAGTGTGATGGAATACTCCCCATTTGCCTGGATGAGTGTAGCTCCAACTACACTCAAGAAGTTTGACACCAACCAGAACAGAGTAGCTTGCTTGATTCACACCCCATCCACCAATTTCCACATTTACACCACTAGTTTTCACCACTAGTGCACTATAGTGGTAGTTTGTACCATCTGCAAGATGCACTACATTTACTGACCAAGGCAACTCCATCATCTTTCAAACCTGCAACCTTAGCACCTAAAAGGAGAAGGGCAGTAGGCTGTGGCAACACTATCACCTGCAATTTCACCTCTGAGTCACACGAAAACCTGATCTGAAACTATATCACCATTCCTTCAGTGTCACTGTGTTCATATCCTGAAACTCCCCTTGTTAACAGCTCCAAGGCTGTCCTTACTGCGTGAGGACTGCAGCAATTCAGAAAGGCAGCTCAACAGCATCTTCTGTGTGACTAGGGATAAGCTATAAATACTGATCTGGCCAGTGACATATACTTCCCATGAATAAATAAAACTAAATGTGAAACCATCCTGAGCTTCTTAACAGCTAAAACTCCAGAGGACAAAAGAGCAAAGAAGTTTTAAACACTGTTAACAAAAAAAAATCTCAATTTTGTAGTAATACACAACTTGGTGTTGGAAAAGAATAGAAATAATATTATTTCAGAAATAGGTATGGAAGACATCACGAGCAGTTAAATTTGTCTAATATATTTTGTGTTAAAAATGATTGTGGAATTTTATACGGTTTCCCCTAGAAGGTGAATGATTTCCATTAATGTTATTGCATTTCATAGGAAAGTCAGATGAACACAATAACTCACTGAATGCTGCTTCATTTCTTTAACATAGTACAACTGTAAATAGAACTCAGCCTCCTTTCACCTAAAGTCCTGAGCATTTCCATCAAGCTTAAGAAATATAAAAACTGAATTCCTCTTCTGAAAAACAAAGCTGAATGTTTTAGTTAAGTGTTCTAGCCACTCATTGTAAACAAGCTCGTTGTTCATACAATGTCCCAGCTATAATTTACCTCTTCAGCTTGGCTGCTTGTACATCTCCTCCAGTCAGGAAGGCAAGTCAGTATTGAAGGACTGTGTGGTCCACTAACAAAAAGACAGCAAAGATTCCTAGCTTCTGAATTTGTGTTGTGTTTGGAGCCAATCACATTCAGAATCACACATCCCATAAGAGTGCGCTATCTTAACCTCTTCAATAACCAGGTCACAAAGATTATTTCTTTTCATATATTCACAACTCCTATTGGATTGGACCTAATTTTAATATTCTTCCACATTTTAAATTGTGATATATTTCTGATATCTCCCTATTTATTCACACTTCTCCATGTTTTACTTTCATAGCCAATAGACTCTGGTTGAAGGTAAGTAAGTTGAGTCCTATCTTCTCCACAGGCACTGGCAAGGCTTTTGTGCCTGCCAGACAAGAGGGTTCAGGTAGCAGGAAACATCTTAATGCTTCACCCATATAGATTGATGGCCTCACCAAAGCAAGGGACTCATCTACCACTTCAAAGTAAAGGCGAGTTTATATCAAGCTTGGTTAAGACTGAAATATTTTGTTCTCACTAGAATTCTGCCACAATTATTTACTTTTGCTATTTCTGAAACTGAAATCCTATACTTTACAGATTCTATTTTCCAGCAACTTAGAAAAAATAGGAATGTTGCTTTAATACAGTGGACAGTGGGGGACTACTCTGCTAACAGCCCGTACATTAACTAATTGTAGGATGAACCAGAAATCTTTGCATTATTGTATAATAAACACAATGTTACAGAGGAAGGACTAAGCTATTTGTATTTATGCTACTAATTGCAATTTAGCAATTATGTATCTTAACATGACAAATTAAACAGCTACTAGAACGCTACAAAACTTTCAGTTCAATTAGATTGCACTGCGATTGCAAAAAAAATCACCCAATGGAATACATTACAAATGAACTGTTAAATGGCAATTTAAACAGCTATTTAACCTTATGTCTACAGAAAGCTAAAGCCTGAAGCATAGTTAATATTCTTTGATCGATTTAAGACAAAAAAAGGCATTTTTGAAGAGTTGTTCCATTTCAAGTAAAAAATCTTTTAGTTCATCCATTTATTATCCTTGTACTTATTGCACTAGGCAATGTATAGATCAATAACACAATAAATAATGTGAGGATTATCAAAATTAGTCCAATTATTATGTACTTCTTGTAGTTCCTCCAGATCAGATAGTAGAGACACTTGAAAGGGTTTACAAACCAAGAGAAGGAGGTATCAGGGCGGCTGTAGGGAGAAAGAAAATCCAATTAAAACAGTTTTCAACCATTGTAAGTGTTGATGATCTTCTAAAAACTAAAGTAGCACAAGTATTGTTGTTCATAGGATTTCAATACACTGTCAAGTTCAATGAAGTTCAAGTTGGCATCCCTCCCAAAGTAATGTTCATGGCAATAACTTTGTCATTAAAACCAACAAAGTAGTAAAAACCGATAGAACTGCAAATGTTGCAAATCAGGAATAAAAACAGAAGTTGCTGGAAAAGCTCAGCAGGTCTGGCAGCATCTGTGAAGAAAAATCAGTTAATATTTTGGGTCCAGTGACCCATCCTCAGTTCTGATTTTTCTTCACAGATGCTGCCAGACCTGCTGAGCTTTTCCCAGAAAGTAGTAGGCTGGAGGGTTCACAACATGCTGGCACAGTGATTACAGGGAATATTAACATTAGCATTCAGTAAATTGAAATGATATTTAATTATTAAAGAAATTACCTAGTTCCAATTTGCAGTGAAACCTGTAGAGTTCAACAATATTTAACCCAGCCTTGTTTTGTCAGTTTACTGCAATGTAACGCTTGGCTAACAAGAATTTATTTGGCTTAGGTGGGCTTGTTCCCAAAATTTCTATTATATTTCATAAGGAACATACAGTCATTTTTGTGACACAAAACTTAAGTATTGCTGGAAAAAGACATTTTCTTGAAGCTTTTTATCTTGCTCTCAGCATGACAATTCACAAGAATACCAATTCAGGGGAAAATCAATACTTATACTGCATGAGAGGAAAGGGCTGATTGGTTAGCAAGTTTCCTCTGATTGGTACATTCAACTTGTGAATTGTCCTATCAGTACAAGATGAATAAATTCAACAACATATATCTTTTGTCAGCAACATTCAAGGACCAACTAATGATAAAATCCAAAATGAGCCACAGGCCAATCAAGTGCAGCTCCAGTGCGGCCACCACACTGACATCTACCTGATAATGTGGAAAATTGCCCAATTATCTCCTGTCCACAAAAGAAGTACTAATTCAATTCCACCAGCTTGCTCTTGGTCATCACAAAGCGATGCACTTTCACGGCAATAACCTGTTCACTGAGACTCAGTTTGGTTCCTACCAGTCCACTCAGCACCTGACTTCATCACAGCCTTGGTCCAAGCATGGACAAAAGAGCTGAATTCCGGAGACGAGGTGAGACAGATTGCCTTAACATCAAATCAGCATTTTATCTGAGTCTGGTATCAAAATTCCCCAGCAAAATTGAAGCTGAAGTGGAAATACTTTCTACCGATTGGAGTCACTCTTAGCACATAGGAAGATAGTTGTAGTTGTTGGACATCAGTCATCTCAACTCCAGGACATCTCTGCAGGAGTTCTTCAGGGTAGTGTCCTAGGCCCAACTATCTTCAGCTGCTTCATCAATAGGTCCCTCCATCATAAGATTAGAAGTTGTTCACTGGTGATTACAAAACATTCAGCACCACACACTGCTGTTTTGTCACTGAGGAGTCCAGGTCAAATGCAGGAAGAACTGGACAACATTCAGTCTTGGACTATAAAGTAACAAGTAATATTTGCACCACAATGTGCCAGGCAATCACCATCTCCTACAAGAGGGAATCTACTCACCGCCCCTTGACATTCAATGGTATTATTATCACGGAATTTCCCATTGCCAATATCATGAACATTAGTATTGACATTAATATTATAGCTATATCAGCAGTTTTGGGGCTGAGAATACGGCAGCGAGGAATTCACCTTCTGTCTCTTCAAAACCTGTCCACTAAATACAAGGCACAAGTCAGGAGTGTGCTGAAGTACTCTCCACTTGCCTGGATGGGTGCAGCTCCAACAAATTAAAGAAGCTCCACATCTTCTAAGTTTTGGAAACCTGATCGGCATGGACAAGTTGGACCAAAGGGTCTGTTTCCATGCTGTAAGTCTCTATGACTCCACAACAAAGCAGCCTGTTAATAAGCTTGCCATCCACCACCTTTGCAGAGTGGCTGTAGTGTGTTACATCTATAAGACACACTGCAGCAATGCACCAAGGTTTCTTTGACAGAACCCTCCAAACCTGTGGCTTCAATCACCTAGAAGGGCAACGGAAGTAGAACTATGGGAATACCACCACCTTCAAGCTCTTCTCCAAACCACAAATCATTCAGGTTTGGAATGCCATTTCTTCACCATCGCTGGATCAAAATCCTGGAACTCTCTCCCTAGCAACATTGCACATGGACCAAAGTGGTTCAAGATAGCAACTCACCATAGTCTTCTCGTAGGCAACTAGTGATTGACCACAAACGCTGCCCTAACCAGCAATGCCCACAGCCTATGAAACAATAAAATAAACTTAACATGAAGAAAAAAAATATGTTTTGAACAAACCTGCTTGTTAACATTTCAATAGTCAGTGCTAATCATGCAAGCTTGAAAGTGCAGACCAGATCCCTGAATCATAATCAGGTTCTTTAATATTCAGCTGTCCAGCAATGAAACCAAACTTACTTGGGTTTTTCCAATGGTTCCGGCTCTTTGCGACCAGAGCCAACTGGATTCCTCTCAGCCTCCTCACCAGTAAGCAGGTGGAATTCAGCTTCAACCTTGCCCTAAATTAATTGTGCAGAAAGTGTGAATAATGGAACATTCATAAATGTGGGCAAAAAATGAATAACAAGAAGGCAAATTTTAGATTATGTCTGCTAATCAGTACAGGAATGGCAATCATTTTTTATTTTTAAAATGCAGCAATTGATTGAATGGATTTGGAATTATGGACCCATGTCAAAGATGCTATTCTGACACACGTCCTCTAGTCCTGGCAAGATTAAAGGAAAATCTCTGCCAATTTGATTGAGAATGGACATGTCTGACCACTGGGGAGAGAGCCTGAACCAAGTCCTGTTTAAGCCCAGTAGCAGGACCCTGCGGATGCATTTTGTTGGTTGTGGCCAAGTAAGGACTGAATGCCACCACCAAGAATTGCTGGCAGCTCAGCAGCACCACCACTGGTGAAGACTATTAAACTCAATAACAGGATTTAGGAAGACGTGAAGCACTGGTGTAGAGGTGTTGGATTGGGGTAGGCAAGATCAGAAATCACACAACACCAGGTTACAGTCCAACAGGTTTATTTGAAAACACGAGCTTTCAGAGCCTCACTCCTCCTTCAGGTCTTAGTGAGAGAGGTAGTATCAGACACAGAATTTATAAGAAAAAGATCAAAGGGTCACACCACTGATGAGGATGTATTAACCAAACCTAAGATCCTGTTAAATCTTTAATCAGTTAGGAGGTTTTAATTGATTAATATGTATATGTAAATTCCCAAATTCCTTTCAAGTCACTGCCCTGAGAAAACTACAGTGTAAAGAGGAGGTGAATTTATAGACAGTCAATGTAGCGTTTTATAAATTCCTACTTTAGAAATAAAACCGGTCTGACTCCAAACCAAAATACAAACAGATTCTAAACAAGACCTCACACCTAACATGCATTGCCTGACCTAAAATGTTATCTCTTCTGTTCACTGATTAAACCTTTACTTCTCTCAGGGCAGTGACTTGAAAGGATTTAGGGAATTTACATATCCATATTAATCAATTAAAACCTTCTAACTGATTAAAGATTTAACAGCATCTTAGGTTTGTTTAATACATCCTCATCAGTGGTGTGACCCTTTGATCTTTTACTTGTAAATTCTGTGTCTGATACCACCTTTCTCACTAGCACCTGAAGAAGGAGCGAAGCTCCGAATGTTTGTGTTTTCAAATAAACCTGTTAGACCACAACTGATGAAGGGTCGAGGCCCGAAACGTCAGCCTCTCTGCTCCTATGATGCTGCTTGGCCTGCTGTGTTCATCCAGCCCTGCACCTTGTTGTCTCGGATTCTCCAGCATCTGCAGTTCCTACTATCTCTGACCACAACCTGGTGTTGTGTCATTTCTGACCATGAAACACTGGTAGTATAGTTGTTCGGGAGCCTGTCCCCTTAGCTACATACACCCTTTCTAAATAAGTAATACCACCATGTTGTTGTCACTTATGGTCATGTTATTTTCCACAGTATGATTTTATATTGATTTAATATATTCTTATCATTTGAGAACTTGGGTTCTAAAGCAGAGAAATTATGTACAGCTTTAAGTTTGATTCTAAAATATGTGTTAAGGAGGGAAGGAAAGATTTTAGTTTTGTTCTGAGTGGTATTGAGATTTATTGATACAGATATTTTTAACGAGGCTTTAAAGCCTTGGCGCAGAACTTGAGGTGAATAGTTCAGTGTTCTGGGAGAAAAGGGATAGAAGAGAAAAATGTTGTTGCCTAGCAACGTGAGTCCAGAATCACAGAAGGTGTGTGTGTGCGCGGCTTAGTCACGGTGAAAAGGTACTGCTAGTTCAAGTAGTGTTTCAAAAAAAAACAAGGCTGGAGAAAAAGTGCAGAATGGCTTAAGAGAAAAATATCCAACAACAGAAAACTGCTGGAAGGGGATATATGGTAAACACATCTGTTTGTTCTGAAAGTGCTCAGAAGTCAATCAGAAGAAAGCTCCAAAAACCAATTACAGCTGTTCCAACAAAATGAGGAATTTTAAAGTGAGGACGTAGTGCCACCTCACTGAGGTTATTTCTGACATTTGTAATAATAAAACTGTTCAATTTGTGTTTTATATATATAAACAAATTGATTTTTTATGGTCTCACTCTGGGATCAGATATGGTTGGTATGTTTAATCAGAAGAAATAAACGTACAACTTTTTTAGGACTGTGTTTTTTCATGTCATTCCCTATTCATCATTGGTTGCCGCAATCCTTCCTTTGGGCAAAGAATTCAGTGATCAAGGCAGAAAATTTTAAAATATCTGAAGTGTTTTGCAAATTGTTTCTGAGATGTTTTTGGAGTCATCTATTTGAAATTCTGCAAAAATCCTTTGAAACAGATATCTTGAGCTAAAAAAAAGTCATAAGTTATAATGTTAAGCAGGACTATGGTGCTTTTTTACAGAACACACAGTTTTCAGTCAAAATATAAATACTGAGAGGGATGATACAATTATGTGGGTGGGTAATAGTCATCAGAAATGTTTAGCAAATGAGCTTAACTGTTAAAAAATGCACAAACAACAGTTTTATTCTAACTGATTTAATCCTATGCTGTGCTATTTTTGGCAGATATTAATTTGTCACAGTACAGAGTGTACGCTTCTATGAACTTGGGGGCCATCTTTTCGCTCCCAAGGAACGTAGTTCAAGTCAGCTCAACAGACCTGCCTTGATACGAAAGGCTCCATCACATGCAGTTTTTGCTCTGACAGACAGGGACAGGACGGAGTGAGGGCCTGCCAATCCCTGAAGTAGATGAGGGGTAGCCATATGGGGGCCCATAGTGGAGGTGGGCTAATAGGAAAACTTGCCCAAATAGCTGCACCCTCTCACCCACTTCTCTCATTCCCATCAAGTTCCTTTTCCCCTTCACACTAATCATATCCCCTCCATGGCAACTCATGCCGTCGACCCACCTCCATTTTCCCCATATCCCCACATGGCCTCCAGGCTAACCCCTCCCCCACCCCCATGCCATCCTGTACACCATACCAGCTCATGGTATATAGTGGTGCTGGAATAACAACAATTGGGAAAGTTCAACAATGGACTCAAATTAAACTTCAGGAACAGAATCATATTAATTTTTTCTAACCTCCACTAATTAGACTCCACTAATAACACTGAAACATGCTTTATCCATCTTTCAAGATTATTTATATGTTTGTGATTCTAAACTTGGAAGAACAAAAATGGGGTTAGTTTGAACTCAGCTATAATTTCAAATAGACTTGTTCTTGGGTTTCTTGCCATCTTGATTCATATTCTTGCTCCTTTACCTATCCAGCATAAGATGGGATTTATTGTAAAATTGGATGGGACTTATTATCCCAGGTCTCCCTGACCATTTTAAAGGCCCCTGGCAATGGGACTGACTCTGCAAAAATCCAACACCAAAAGGTACACAAAGGATTAAGAAGACAGGCTACACAGAGCAAGAAGAGCCTAACTTTAATCTGTGGTCCGTGAGTTAACTGGTCAGCCAGTACCATAGCGTGAAGCAATTAGCCTCAATATTATTAAGCTAATAGAGGGAACAAACATCAACTAGATTGATTTCTTCTGCCTCCTTGAGTGACTGAGAAAATGTAGCAGTGCTGGAACAAAGAATACTGGTGCAGAAATTTGCTTAGGTCAGATTCCAAATACCAAATGGGCACAGGGAATAGTCCCTGTTACCGACGGATGGAGGCTTGTGGATTGTGGACAATTATTGGGATGAATTGCTGTCACTTGTCACTTGAACTACTTAAGTCGTTCACTCAGCTGTACACAAACATCAGGCTGTCTGTCTGTAGAGGTAGTGGGAAGGTTGGGAGTGGCCTGTTTATGGACAGATGGTGGTGGGGATGGGCATGGTGAGGGGAGGAGGGTGGCGATGTGTAGAAGTACTCGGAAAATTGAGGCTGTCCTGTAGCATGAGGGATGGGAGGTTTTAGCACAGCCAAGTGTTGTGGAATTGAAAGAAGCAAAACACTTAAAAATAATAAGTAAATACACTTTTCCAATTGCGGCTACAAGGCTGCATATACATTCAGATATTCTGAACAGAGCAGGGCCAACACCCGCTGATTATGATGGTCAGACCAACATTAACAGGGGAAATCCTGAAACACACAACAGACCCCTCACTAGTCTACAGAAGGGACTCATCACTTGTTTAATTGATTGACCCGAATGCCCAAAATAGTCCCCAACCAAATTTCTGGTTGGATGCTTTGCAGACGTTTTATGCGTGCATGTAGCAAGACTGATCTTATCGCTCCTGTTTTTTCCCCCAAATTGCCCACACCAATAAATCTAGCCACCTCTCTGAACAACGTGGAACATTTGTCCAGTTTAAAGACAAATTCCGAGCCCTGTTGCATGTACCTCCAAGAAACAGACTGCCCGACTCATTTCACTCAGACCTGACACAAGACTTGCACTGTATAAATCAAAGTCGAAAGGAGAAAAGGAATGTTACTGACTCCATTTTCTTCCCCCAATGTGGTTGAAGTTTACTTCAGTGTTATTTATTGCAGATAGGAAGTACTGTACTTACAGTGAGTTCACCTGACTTTTCTAAAGGCCACCAACCTCGCAGTCGCTTCTGCTGAAATATTGAGATGAGCTTAGCCTTAGAATTCTCTTCGATCATATCCAAGCCACATTTCTTAGCTGACTTGGCACCACGAGGAAATCCATTCAGATCAAGTTCAACTGACCCTACAAAAAGGTGTTAGAAAAATAAAATGCACATGTGGTATTGCCTACATTGGATCAAACCTTTCATGTTCTGGACAATGTTCTGTAATCAATATTGTATCCATTCCTTCTATTAATCACCTCTACATGTTAAGTCCATTTATTCCCCAACAGTTACCAGGCATCACAATATTCTCCATGGCCAGAAAAGCTACATCCAAAGTCAAAAGAAACAGCACAAATATAATCAATGAATCTGTGGCAACATTTAGATTCGGAATCCTTGGAAAGGGATGCTTATTCTGGATGGATATCACTAACAGACATGAAAAATGACAATTATTCCCCACATGTTTTAAAAATGCCTGTGCTGATCAGAACTAAACAGGGCAGAAGAATGAATCACTGTCACTGTTGTGAACTTTATTTATTCACTTTAACAGGTGCAAAATATAACTAAATGTTAAGAGGGTGTCACAGCTGAGCACAAAGAAAAGACAATGTAAGTATAAGAATGGGAAAAGAATGTGCTTAAAAGTGGAGATGAAGATGTGAGCCAGGAAATTCTTGTGGGCCATATTCACAGGCATTGACTAGTTGAGCTGAACAGCCTCCAATGAGCAAGATGGGCATTTAAGCAGTAATGTGTTTAGCACAAGACATAATTTTGGTAAAGGTACTGAAACTTGCACTAGGAATGGTTGCCCAGAGAATTGCTAATAGCTACTTAAATTTCCTGATAACACTCAATAAGAAGGACACATGGCATTTTGGTGAATAGCACCAATTAACAGTGTTAGTGTTGCCCAGCAGACTAGGAGTAAAGGGCACATTGATTTTGAGAAGTACTTAAAGCTATATTGGGGTTTAGCATTCACTTGCTTCTGAAGGTTTGATGAAATCAACTGTCAGGAGAAATACTGGAACGTTTGCCAAGATTTCACCAACATTCGAACAACTTTTTCCTAGACTGCCCACAGTGTAGAAAGAGACCATTCGACCCATCGAGTCTGCATCAACCCTCCAAGCACCCTGAGCATCCCACTCAGATCCATGACCCCATCTTAACCCCACAGACCCACATTTAATATGGCTAATACACTTAATTCGAGCACTCAGCAGAAGCCCACGTTGTCACAGAGAGAATGTGCAAACTCCACACAGACAGCCACCTAAGGCTGGGATCAAATCCAATTCCCTGATGCTGTAAGGAGTAGTGCTAGCCACCGTGCCACCCATGTCTGGGAATTTGGTTTTGTCTGGAAATATTTTGAATTCTGCACCTAAAAAAATAGTGAGTGCTCTGTCATTCTATTTCATTGAGTGGCTTATGAGAGTCACCAGGAGAAAGGGTGTTAATAGCCATCAATATTTTGCTAGTGGGCCCCCTTTATCTGCAGGAAAAATGGGAGGAGGATGTAAGGCCAGACTGACAGTCAGAATCTGCTGCTCAATGATGACTTGGACTCTTATTCAACCTGTGAAACCTACCTGAGTATGTCACCCAACATGTGCCACAGGTCAGGATAAGGGATGGTAGATTTAAAACCAAGATGAGGAGAAATTATTTCTCTCAAAGGATGGCGAATCTGTGGAAGTCAGTACCTCAGAGTGTGGTGGATGCTGGGACATTGAGTAAATTTATGGAAGAGATAGACAGATTTTTAATTAGTAAGGGGTTGAAGGGTAATGGGGAGCAGGCAGGAAAGTAGAGCGGAGGCCGAGATGAGATCTGCAATGATCATATCAAATAGTAAAGTAGGCTCAAGGAGTTGAATAGCTTAAATCTGCTCCTAGTTCTTATGTTCTTTATTGGAAGTGGAGGAGTGGAGCCACATTTGATTCTCCACAAAAATTGTGTTCAATCAACATTTGCAGACAAAACCTATGGGTGTATCTGTTTTAGCATCTCGAGGCAAGTTCACATTTTAGTGACAACAAGGTGCCGGGCTGGATGAACACAGCAGGCCAAGCAGCATCATAGGAGCAGAAAGGCTGACGTTTTGGGCCTAGACCCCTCGGATTCTCCAGCATCTGCAGTTCCTACTATCTCTGATTCACATTTTAGTGACCTGTGATTGGGGCTAAAACTGTGAGCCTAAGACTAGACTTTCAGAGAGGCATCTTACATTTGTTCACCACTCATTTAGCTTCTGTCCACTAAAATAGGCCCTCATTGTGTGCAGAATGTTCTCTGCTGTGGTGAGAAAGTATTTAATCAGACAGAAATGAATAATACCCACTTACAGACCTCACCCTGCTGGCTCTCTAATACTCAAGCAGTGGCAAGTGCTGCAAGGGAGGTCTGAAAAACAAATTCTATCATGGTTCTTTGGAGGCGGTTCCCAGAGCAGGGGGTGGGTGGGTCTCATTCAAAAGCTCTCAGTGCCTCCTTGTGAGAGACAATATGGGGACGGGGAAGGGGAAGGGGGCAACTGCTGGCAGTCATACCTGGCCCTGTTGGCAATATGCCTCTTTGAATTCCCTTGTGTTTTCCCAGTACATGTCTCCCCTCCTGTGTCTCAGTCCCTCGACATTCCTGGGCCTCGGGCAAATATAGCGCTGTCACTGTCCTGGCGTTGATGCTGAGCAACAAAGAGGTGCTGCAATAGGGTCGGGTAATGTCAAATTAACTGGCAGCTCTCAGTGGGCAGGACTTCCTCGATCCCTGGGAAGGTCCAATGTTACCCAGTTATTTGCCTTATCAGCACTCAATGTGGCAGACTCTCCTGAAATGAGGCACTGTGGTGCTCACTCACTAGCTGTCCAGTCAATGTGTGATCCCTAAGTAACCTACATCAAATTCTGCCCAATAATTCCACATAACCAGAAGGCATATAAGAGGAGGAAATAAAATGTTATGATCTAGAATGGACTAGCTAAAAGGGTGGTAGAAGAATATTAGATAAAGGCATTGGATGAATCCTTGAAGAGGAAATCTTTGGAGGGCTGGTGAAGAAACAGTGAAAAAAAAATGTACTTCTGGGATAGCCTTCAGGCCAAGTAGGCTGAATGGCCTCTTTCTATACTGCATGGTTCTCTCTAAACCCAGAAACAATAAGTATTGCTGTGATTATTTAGCTATAATGTGATGCATGCTCCTTCATAAGGGGGTCAGTTAGCTCAGTTGGTTGAATGGCTGGGTTGCAATGCAGACTGACACTGACATCATAGACCCAATTCCTGCACAGGCTGAGGTCACCATGAAGGTCCCACCTTCTCAACATTGCACCTTGGCTGAGGTGACCTCCAGTTTAATCTCATTACCAGTCTTCTCAACAGCAATGTTACCTGCTTCTTCATTGTATCCTTACTGTAAGGCCATTCAGCCTATTGAGTCCATACTATCCTTCTGAAGAACATTCCATCCAGACCCAAACCCACCCCCCCACCCTATCCCTGCAACCCTGCATTTCACATGGCTAATCCACCTAGCCAGCACATCCTTGGACACTATGGGCAATTTAGCATAGCCAATCCACCCAACCTGCAAATTTTTGGATGGTGCGAGGCAACCGGAACGTCTGAAGGAAACCCACCCAAACACGGGGAGAATGTGCAAACTTCTTATAGATAGTCGCCCGAGGATGGAATCAACCTCAGGACCCTGGCACAGTGAGGCAACAGTACTAACCACTGAGCCACCATGCTACCATGCTATTGTTACAGGAGAAGTTGGCCCAGGAGGAGTGGACAAAGAAAGAACAATGCAGCACAGGAACGGGCCCTTCGGTTCTCCAAGGCTGTGCCAACACATTTTGTCCTTCCATACTAAAACTGTCTTCAGCTACAGGATCCAAATCCCTCTATTCTCTTCCTATTCATTTATTCTTCCAGGTGCCTCTTGAATGTTGCTGTTGTGTCTTCTCCTACCACCTCCTATGGCAACATGTTCCAGGCACTCACCACCCTTTATGTGAAAAACTTCCCTCGCACATCTCTTTTAAACTCCCCCCCCATCGCCGTCCTCGCACCTTGAACCTGTGTCCCCTGGTAATTGACTCCCCCCCCCTGGGAAAAGACTTCATACTTTTCAGTCTATCCATACCATTCATAATCTTAAATTAGGTCACCCCTCAACCTCCTGCGTTCCAGTGAAAACAATCCCAGTCTATCCAAGATAACAAGGTGTAGAGCTGGATGAACACAGCAGGCCAAGCAGCATCAGAGGAGCAAGTAGGCTGAAGGCTTCCTTCAGAAAAGGAAGGGTCTAGGCCCGAAACATCAGCCTTCCTGCTCCTCTGATGCTGCTTGGCCTGCTGTGTTCATCCAGCTCTACACCTTGTTATCTCAGATTCTCCAGCATCTGCAGTTCCTACTACCCCAGTCTATCCAACCTTTCTTCGTAGCTAAAATTCCCCATACCAGGCAGTATCCTGGTAAACCCTTCCTGTACCCTCTCCAAAGCATCCACATCCATCTTGGGTTATGCTGGAAAACCATGGAGTGGGTTTTATCAACACTGTGCCATTCCTGGTATCTGGAATGGAGCTGTGTGTCAAGTCGGTTTTCTTTTGCCATTAGAATTTAAAAAATGGAAGTGGTAGCAATTTGTATACAAAATACATTCAATTCCCAGTTTGGGAAGCTTTTAATTGGTGAAACCAGTTATCAACTGAAAGTGTTACATCCACAGATGTCCTATTAAAGAGTCATTGATGGAGACTCTGCCACAGGAGCACAACTTCCTTTCCCAATTCCATCCTCATCTATTTTAGATTTTAGAACTCAAAGGCAATTTTTTTTTTCCAAATGAAATCTCACCTGTAAATATTTCACATGATTTTAGTTTCACTTTATTCATGTGTATATCTTTATTATTCATGCTAGTATATTTAGAGAGCTAAATGTACTGGAACACTTCATGGTTGGCATGCGCAGACGATTACATGAGATTTAGGGACATTACCCTTCTTGTGGAAGAAATAATGTGGCATTCATTCGTTACTGAATTTTTTTATTAGTGTCAATGTTGAACTCCCCTGTCTGTGGGACATGACTGAACTTGCTGGCACAGCTGGCTTCCCCCCGCATGTTGTTCGAGATCAGTCTCAACAGGGATAATTAAAATGTTGTTATATGAATTTAAAACCTGTAAGGATTCTGGCAGCCAACACCCTGAGATAGAACCACATTTGGAAAGTACTGACCCTGCCCTTCATTTTCTTACCTTGACTGATTGTTGCCATTAACACACAGGATGCCAGGTCTTTCCCACTTCACTCCTCTGTGGTCCTGACTCCAGTTTCTGTACTCTTCTGGTGCCCTATTCCAATCCTCCATGACCTGATCTCACTTCACAACCTCCTTCTTACTGAATCATCCTAGCCTGTCTCGAACCTCCATGCAGAAGACCATCCTCTTGCTCCCCTCCCTTGGGCTGTCAAAGTTTAATAAGGAAAACTGCTGACCTTACACATAGCTGCAGAAAACCAATTGGTGAAGGCCACCTTCAGACAATCATGAACATAATATCATGAGATTCTTGTGTGCCACTGACTTTATCATCAAACTTCATTGAAAACTACTTCACATTAATGAGTATTCATGGAATGCAAATGCATTGTGATTTTGAACATATGAAAGGCCAGCTTAATTTTTGACACCTTGCTGACTTTATAGCTGCATCTCAACCCACCATCAGGAAGTAATATTTCATTTCCTGCCGAATTGAGTAACGTTGCATACCACATTTTCCATTCTTGGAGGCTCCATAAAATTCCGCATATATTCCTGAGCTTCAGCATCAACTCAATACTGCATCCCAGCATTTTCTGAGGGTCCCATCAGAATTGTTGTGATGGGGAGGGTATAATTCATGCAAAAACTAATACATGCATTGAAGTAATAAGCAAAGTAAGTCACCCCCACCATACAACTTGTTGTTTAAGTCACGTAATGTTAGCCCTAGAAATCCTTACATTACTGGCAAGGTTTACTTAAAATTTAAACTCCCCAAAAACTGATGTAATAATTTTTTGAGAGATAATTTGTTCTCTGGATGTTGGTAGTAAACCAGTTTTTACTGACTAATCCTAGTTGACCTGGAAGCATTAAGTAACAGATCATGTGATGAGAAGGCTGAACAAGCTAAAGTTTTGCAAGCTCCCAAAAGGCAATTGTTAGGCCAATTGCATTTGATAGCAAAATGGCAGCAGATATTCAAGTTTTCAGGACAGTACACAAATTTAATTTCATACTTTGTCCCAACGGGGCTTTCTGTACTCCACTTCTGGTAGTTGGTGCTAACCAAAATGCACTTGGACATGATTAGGAATTAACACTTTAAAACAATTGATTGATTTTGATTGATTGTCTCGTGTACCTAAATACAGTGAAAAGCTTTGTTTATGAGTGGTACAGGTAGATCACAGCAGGCAAAGGATGTACAGATCAAAAAGACTTGGAAGCATATAGGTTACATTGCAGGTTATATTATTTGAGGCTGGATTTCATTCAACAGTCTGATAACGGCCAGAAAGAAGCTGTTCCTGAACCAATTAAGCCTTCTACGGTATTTAAACTGGCATAGTTACAGGTGGGTGGGGCCCAAATAACAAGTATCAGCTGTCAATCCAGGATAGGTTTAAAATGACTGTGAAATTAATAGAAGTGATGACCATTGAGTCTGAATCTTTGTAGCTATTGGAAGTCTCACCATGCTAAGAAATGCTCCCAAGTTCTCAAATGTGCAAAATGCAAACCCTTTTTTCTTTCATGTCTGTTTACCTCCTCTGTATTAGATTTGAAACCAGAATTTATCATTTGAAAAGACAATATTTCAATAGTTTCCTCCCAAGTTTTTTCTTGTACCCTTCACAAGAGAAATTGAAGCATTCCAAGTTTCTGGCTTACCTAAGAAGTCGTCAGAAGAAAGCCTTTCAAAATCCCAGACTTGAAGTACTAGGATTGCAGGGACTTTATGTTCTGTCTTATCCAGAGAAAAAATTGACTCCCTTTTGCTTATAACCATCTGTTTCTCCGCAGGTATGTAGTTGAAAGGAAAGATAAAACGCCAATTGAAGTTTCCCTCCCCAGTCAAGGAGTTGTAATGCACATCTGTTTCCTTCTTATCATCTTCTTTTCCCTTTAGCCAGCTAAAGAAAAATATAGTTGAAATGTTAAAAAATATATTGTGCCTCAGATTTACACCACTGGAGGGAAAAATGGCTCCTATGTCTAGAGAAGAATCTGTTGCATTCCCACTGTTCAACATTTTTATGAACAAATTTGGATCATTTTGTGTGTGTGATGATTTGCAAAAGGCATAAAGAAGGCTAATCTGGAATTGTGTGCTGGAGCCCATTGAAGGGTCCGCAGTCAGTAATGCCCAGCACTTTGGAAAGTCATGGGGTTAGACTTTACCTTAGGTCAATTGGTTTAAATGGGATGGCTCAGTGACTTGAAAGTGGCCCAATGCCTTGTTCAAGCAAACATCCTGGCTGCTGCCCCCTTTACCCCAGGACCTCATGCCCTGCAGCCAAAAGTACTTTGCTTGGTTCAGGCAGTAGCTTCTTTTGATATGCGAGCAAGAAATTTCCCTGCAAGCTGCCAGTGACCAACGACATAAATGACAACCTATTGTTCATTTTAATCAAAACTGAGCTGTACACGCAACATGGAAATCAGCAATGAGAAACTCAAAAATAAGTTTCAGTTATTACTTAAATATATTTATTATTTATTTGTTGTTTTACTTGCATGTTTTGAGTGTCTAGGAAACACAGTGGGTTTTGTACAATTATTCAATGTCACAGCTGCCGCAGTCCTCCCCACACAATGCAATAAAAATTTTGTATTATCTCATGCTCTTGGCAAAGTTGGCCTATTGATCTATTGATATTCTGCCAAGTTGGAGCCTGCCTGTTTTCCAGCCCTAAAAAGTGGGGTTGGGTTCTGAAATGGCGCAGGGACTCATGCTGCCTTGGGCATACCTACTACAGTTGTGGAAGTTATAGTAAAAGTTAAGTTAGAAAACATTTGTAAGGTTTTGCTGGAGGGAGAAAAGGCAGAAAAACTTACTCAGACTGTAGGCCAAAGTCAAACTTTACAAGTATGCACTTACTGTAGCATTAAGCATCTCAGTTGGGCAGAGGTTAATTTGGAAGGTAAAGTTAATTGCAGCAAGTTGTGTAATTAATGAGATGTAAATGGATGTATATTCTCACCACCTGAACACAAAGATCGACTCACCTTCTGAGGTGGGAGAACTCTATTGCTGAAGTTTATTTTGACAGTGAATATCTGTTTGTTGGATTCTTGCCCCAGTTAAATCATCACATCCATCTTTACTCCCGTCTCGTCTGGGAGCAGATTGTGGTTCTCAGTGAGTTTCTGGTCAAGTGTTCTGTGGAATGCCCAGTTTAATGTTTAATTGTGTAGATTTGGTATATTTTTGGTGGTATTGACTGAGTGGATGAAGGGCCTCTTCTGTAATATATAATTCTATTCTGAAAAATCTTGGTAAAGTTCTAACTACATTTTAATCCCAATTTCTAATAAAGACTCTTTTTGAATTTAGAAAAGTAAATATTAACCACATGCAGATCTTACCCCTTGATGTAGATATCGCTTGATTTTTGACCAGTAATAAAATTCTCATCTTCTAAGACAACATCTTCTGTATTCCAGATAATTATTCGTAGTTCGTACCTGCAATCAAAGTCCATCAAAGAATATCCCAGGTGCATTCACCACAAAATTAAAGGTCAGCTTATTTCCTTAGACAACATGGACTCAATTTTAGTAGCCACCAGGATGGCTCGCCCATTGTCCTGTCATGGGGATGTTTCCCAGCAGTGGGTTATATGGAAGAGTGGCTGCCTGCTTCAAGGAGGGAGCCATTTTATGGGGCCACCTGCATTTTGGCCAACAACAGGGTGGCTCCTGCCTTGTGAGATTGCTGCCAGTTTGATGGCAGCGGCCTCCCTGTCGCAACCCGTGGCTGGTGGATTTGGGAGTAGGATTTGCAGGAGTCGCCCTCAGAACCAGAGGCTCCCCACGGGCACGAAGCACGAAGCAGAAACAGGAAGCTATCCCCAGGGTACAGATGATCACATGGGGTTTCTCCACTGCAATTTAGGGCCTAGCATCTACAGTTCACTAAATGATCAATTGCTTGCATTCCAGTCTGGGGGCGCCTTCATTTTGAGGCACCCAAGAGATCTCCTGCCTGCCTCGGACCAGCTCCCAACTAACTGTTGCCAATGAGACTTTAGAGTTCCCAGCCTTTCGATTGGACTAGTTTCCATCGTGTTTTTTATCATCAGATCTTTGCGGAGAGATTACTTCCAGGTCAGTTTATCCAGGAAGCTTTATCGATCCATTGAGACCATTGATCTCAAAATCTGGGCCCAAAAACGTTGAAGACGTACTCAACAGAGTGAGTAATATCAGGCCAAAAGTATCCATTTTCCAAGCATGCTCTATTAAAAAAGGACACAAGAAGAAGAGTATAGCAAGGTAAAAGAAATAACTTGAAGCTCTCAATTCCACTCTTGGTCTAGGTTTCACTGAGGTGCTGTGGTAAGGCACAGATAATTTCAGAAATAGACTTTAGAAAGTTTAGTTTCAAAGTGGATTTTTAAAAAAATTGCATACAATTTGATTTGATGTCAATTTGATAATCTGTACCGTACCCTATCAGTTAAGGTCACAGGAATAAATCATCACAGGGAGCTCTGAAGAGAGGAATAAAACAGCCAGTAGCTTTCACTGTAAGATCAAATGATTTAATGGGGTGAATGGCTGTAAGATAAAGCTTAATATAATTTTAAATAATAAATTACAGACATGGGGCAGGACACTGCTCTTACAAAACCCTACCATGGTATTTGCCTTTCAATTAGAATTTTGCTCTTACCTTTTTGGTTTACGAGGTGATATGTCAACAGCAGGACCAGGAGGAGGCATGTCCATTGGAAACATGTCCACCCACATCTGGATACGGCCCTGAAGAATTTTCAGAAGCAGTTGCTTGAAATTGAATAACCAGTCACATGCTTCCATTAAATTCAACACGATGCTAAAGAGATGATTACATTAGGGACACACGATTGGAAAATACAGAATTAAACAATGGCCTCATGAGAGATTGTTGAGGACATCTCGCTTTTGAAAGTAGGCAAGGAAAACCTGAACAAGTGATATTGAAATGTCCCTCCAGTGTGTACCTCCATCTTATTTCCCTTTCCATACTGAGCAACTGATCCAATAACACTACTTTTTTTAGCATCTCCATCAAAGTTGAAAGTTTCTGTCATTGTCTCAAGATAACAAAGAGGACAGAAAGTAATGATACGTTTCCAAAATGGTCAACACTCCATTCTAGAAGCATAAACAGACTATCCTTTAGAATTCCACACCCTTCACACTACAGATGTGCACTTTAATGCAGCCCTTCAGCGTTGTGTCTAGTTGATGAATTGCACCAGGTTCTGAAAAGGTTTTGATTATAACTAGTTTTCAAATTAAAGAAAAAAACCTTGTACTCAGATGGAGTTTCTGAAGAAGGGTCCCGACCTGAAATGTCAACTTTCCTGCTCCTCTGATGCTTCTGGCCTGCTGTGCTCCTCCAGCTCCACACTGTTATATCTTGCAGTCAGATACTGCCCTTTTATGTCCTCAGGAATGCTCAAAACACAACAAAGCTAATTTGTTGCTTTTGAATATCAGCCAATGCAATTTTGTTGACAAATGCAGCAGCCAATTTTTGTGCAAATAACGTGATACAAATAACAGGCAAGCAGCAAGATTGTCTACTTGTAGCGATTTTGGTTTTGTGGGGAGACAAGAACTCGACCACAAAGCCAAGCTAGCAGGAATACACTATAACCATAAGCTGACAAACATGGTTATGAGCAGATGAACTCATTGCCACTAGGAGCCTACTAATATATTAATGATTAATTTATATATTTGGATGGATGTATACTTCTCAAAGAACTGCATATTTTTCTCAACAAACTGTGGAATAAATTTTATTTCCAAAATTAATTAAAATACATTCTTGACTAGCACCAATGAATCATCTGGAGCATGAACTGATGGTTAAATATGTTTGAAATTGAAGAACACTAAGTTTTGTCATTGTGACTACAGCCACGCAACAGGAAAATTTTGCAAAGCATGGAAAGGAAAGTTGTAATCAATTAATATCACATTCCCGCATTATCCCACAATGTTTCCAATTTAAAATTCTAATTTATCTCCACAGCCTCACTCATTTCTATCTCTGTAACTTCCTCTAGTGTGACAACTTGTCCAAACCTCTGCATTTGTTCTATGCTGACCTCTTGCACATTTTCAATTTCCTTCACTTTTTGAATGCCTTTGAATAATAGGTGATAAACTCTGGAATTCCCACCTGAGGGGTCTGTTTCTTGACCACACTCTCTTCCTTTATGACAGTTTAAAATCCACTTCTTTGACCAAGCAGAATATCTTCTCATGTGGCTCAGCATCAAAATCTGTTTGATACTGCCTCAATAAAGTGTTTTGGGACATTTTACCACACTAATTGTCCAATATAAAGCAACTAGTTGTCGTTAGGTAGCTTAAAATTGTGCAGCTCGAGAAAGCATTCAATTGTCCCTTACCAAAGTAGTGACCATAATCCATTTATAAACAAAGCAATCTAACATCTCAAAGAGATATTTATCAAAATAATCAAACTAATCAGAGATATTATCACACACCTCTGGAGAAGGTGGAATTTGAACTCAGCTCTTTTGCTTCAGAGACAGGGACAATACCATTGTGTCACAAGAGACCTAACAAAATGGAGTTTAGTGTATTCATGGTTGTAATACTGCCTGATATAAAACTGCAATTCTTTAGCTCCCAGTAATTCATGGATGTTTTAGGAAGTTCATGCATTAAACACATGTTAGGACTACAAGCATTGTGTCATTATGGAGGTAGGTTATATAAGAAGACCACATCATGCAATGGTTGAAGTTCTCAGCTCTCAGTCATTAAGAACTTTGTCCTGCTAGTCCAGTTAAATTACCTGTTCCATGCCTGGTTTGTCCAAATGGTAGAGGGGTCGTGTTTCAATGTGCTCAGGAACCAATTTATATCCAACCCCAGGAATTTCTGACCAATGATGTAACACCTTTAAAGCCAAGTGTTCATGTGATATCACCTCCTCACCTAAATTTTAAAAAATAGAATATTCTTAGACCATATGGAGAACAATTATTGCTACTTAGAGGCAGCTGAATTACACACAAGTTCTAAAACAACAGAAAGAACAAGCAGAGATAGTAGGAACTGCAGATGCTGGAGAATCTGAGATAACAAGGTGTAGAGCTGGATAAACACAGCAGGCCAAGCAGCACCAGAGGAGCAGGAAGTCTGACGTTTCGGACCTGGACACTTCTTCAGAAAAACGGACCTTCTGAAGAAGGGTCCAGGCCCGAAACGTCAGCCTTCCTGCTCCTCTGATGCTGCTTGGCCTGCTGTGTTCATCTAGCTCTACATCTAGGAAGAACGAGCAAGTGGAATATGTAGAGAACTGTGAAGCATCCACTCCAACAGGAAAAATTGAAGAACTATTTCTTAAATAGGGAAAGGCTAGCTAGAAAATATTGGTATTCAGAGAACACCCTTGTATATGAATCACTGAAAGTTAACATGAAGTACCTTGGAACGTCTCATATATTAAAAGCACTAAAAGCACACAACGTGATCTTGATGCCCTGAAACTGCTTTGATGGAAGTGATGTAGCTCTTTGCTGATCAAAAGTGATACCATTGATCACTGAACTTTTCCTTAAACTTGACATCAAAGTAGTATGACACTAACACAATATAAAATGGACACACGCATAAGGCAAACTAATCACTCAAGAAGGGATGACACAACAGTATGTAATAGAAGGCCAGTACAGATTGTATGCAATGAAGGAAGATAACGAATAATCTGAAAAAGAAGGTAATTAACATCCTATGCAAAAGTATAATCTCTGCTTCACATGAGGATAATACTATACATGTTTAATTACCAAAAGAATATCATAGGAGATCCTTACACCTTCTTTCTCGGTTATATAACTCTATAGAGAAAATACATTGAGGAAGAAAGAGAACTTTGAAGATTTCCTTCCCTCAAAGACATTAGTGAGTCAGTAGAATTTTTACCTCAATGAACACATTTTTTGAGATTTCCTTATTAAATTTCACCATTTCTCATGGTGGGATTTGAAGCCATATTCCCAGAGTATTAACCTTACGTTCTAGATTACTAATCCAGTGATAACATCACTGTGCCACCATCTTTATTCTTTACGCTGTAGAATGTTGTATATATAGAAGTTTATTATAAAAATGATTATAAAATCATACTATGAAATCAAATGGGGCGTGGACAGGGTGAACAGCTAAAGTCTTTCCCCCACGTGAGTCCAAAATTAGAAGGCATAGGTTTAAGGTGCAAGGGAAAGATTTAGAAAGGACCTGAGGAGTAACTTTTTCATGTAGATAGTGGTGCACGTACGGACTGAGCTGCCAGAAGAAGTGGTGGAGGTAGGTACAATTACAGAATTTAAAAACCATCTGGATCGATATATGACTAGGAAGGGTTTAGAGGGATATGGACAAAATGCTGGCAAATGGGACTAGATCAGACTGGGATGTCTGGTTGGGTGAACAAGTTGGACCAAATGGTCTGTTTCCATGCTATTCAACTCTATGACTCTATATTTCACAGATATATCAGTTTAATAATAACTGTGATAGGTGTATTAAACAACCAGCGCTCCTTTATTTGTGAAGGTACTAATTTGCAGTCAAGAATCCCATAATTAGCTCTGTAATTATGGGGAGTCTGCTGAAGGGATCAGGAAAAAGAGCAGAACAGCTTAAAAGTGAGACGTCCAGATTCAACACTGATCTCAAAACCTGCTATACAACCACCAGCCACAATGTTGAAAAGGGAAAATGTTACAATTGCACATGTTACTGTAATATCTCTGTATTCCAGGCTTTTATTAACATAAATGTTGATATTCACCGTCTTCCATAAAGATTGTTTTGCCCGCAAAGACTTTGCCTTCCACCTCAATCTCTCCCGATCTGAAGTGGGGTCCATGGAGATGGTGTTCCTTACATATTCTGCTCAGGATTTCAGTTGGTTTCATTGCATCACGCCAGGCATTGTAGCCTTCTCTGCAATTATTACAGATTATAATCAAATGAAACCTTAGTTGTGTCTTTTCATCAGGTTGAGAAAATTATGCCAGCTTTGAAATCTACTGACTGTTGAGGGCTCAAAACAACAAGAGTAAAAATGAGGGACATCCTCCTCAATGGGAAAACATTCTAAAGATTAATAAACCTCAGACAAGAAATTCCTCCTCTATCCTCATCTCCATCTTAAATGAGAGACCCCTTCCTATTTGTTTTTATTAATTCATGGAATGTGGACATCATTGGCTGAACCAGCCTCCTTAAGGGCAGCTAGAGATGGACAACAAATGATGACCCAGCCAGCGATGCCCACATCACATGAACGAATCAACAAAAATTGTGCTGCCTATTCTTAAATTCCCTTCACGAGGGGAAGCATCATCTCAGTTTATAATCAGTCAAGTTCCCTCAGAACAAACACTCAAAATACACAGGGGTGGCAGGTAAATGTGCCCCTGAAAAAGCCTGAAAATGCTGGTGAAAATTCAGTCACTGAGGTGACCAATTGGACAAAACATGCCATTATAAGTGGGTAAGACAAAATCAGTGAGAAGTTGATTCTCCAATCACAGATTCTGTTTCTGATGCTGATGGTTCATTTCCACCAATCACAAATTCCCTCCCTCCCAAACTTGCTGCTCTTCCAGAGACAGAATCAATGATTGGAGAAGCAGTAAGAATGGAGGTGGGAACTTTTGATTGGTGGAACTGAACCCCACTGAGGCGACCTGAGTTTCAACCAGGTTGGGTTACTGTGTCTGACTGTTAGTTGAGAGGTGTGGAAACGGGGGAGTGGAGACAGGAACCCCTGAGATTGATCTACCAATGATTGGGTAGGTATCATGGCCTTTATGCATCATGTAATTTTATCCATTATTGAACGAGTTTATTGGAGCTTATAACAATATTATTAATAATTATGCTTAATATTCAACATGCTGAGAGGTGATGGCACACAGGAGAAATTTCTGTCAGGGGTAGCTGATGTATTAAATATTTTTTATCAGTAGAAGAAAAGAATACTTTGAAAATTGTTTCTATAGGCAACAGTGACCATCCTGCATTCAACTTTTATGAAGTTTTTCAGAAAGCTATTTGCAAATTGTATTTTTTCCAGTTAAAGAATAATTCTTCCTTGGAAAATCAGTATTAATGATGCACCATTCTTACATCACGTGTGATCTATCTAAAGAAGAAACCCTAAACTAAAAATGCAGATGAGAATATTACTACATGAGCCCATTTCCTGAAAAAGCAATTAGTGAACATGAAAAGGAGCCCTGAAAATCAAAGAGTGTCCCTCAGGAAAATCTCTCAAACAGTCCTAAAAAAAATTGACCCCTGCTCAGAATCTTACATGTTCCAATAAGATAATTTCATATTCTTCTAAATTCCAATGAATATAGGCCAAACCCGCTCATCTTTTCCACGTAAACCAATCTCTTCATCCCAGGAATCAGCTTTGTGACCGTTTTCTGATCCCTCTAATTAAGGTGACCAAAACTGAACACAGTTCTCCAGATGATATCTTACAAATGCCTTGTACAGTTGTAACAAGACTTCACATTTTTATACTCCATCTCCCTTACAATAAAGGTCAACATTCCATTTGCCTTCCTAGTTACTTACTGTAACAGCCTATTAACCTAGGTGATTCACTTACAAGGACACCCAGATTCCTCTATACTGCAGCATTCTGCAGTCTCTCTCCATTTAAATGATATTCTGATTTTCTGTTCTACTGAAAACTGGATAGTCTCACATTCTTGTACATTATACTTGTCTGCCATACTTTGTCCGCTCGCTAAACGTATCAATGTCTTTTTGTACATTCTTTGTATCTGCCTCACGATCTGCCTTCCTACTTATCTTTGCATTATAAGAAGATTTGAATACAATACAATTTGTCCCTTTATCCAGATTATTAATAAAGATTATAAAGAGTTAAAGTCACCTCTTTCACTAGTTCTGGTTTGCCAACCTGAAAATGATCATTTACCCTGAGTACTGCTGTGCAGTAACTTCTGATGTGAAACTGTATCAAATTCCTTTTGGAATTGCAAATACATTACATATAACAGCGCTATATCCACCCTGCTTGTTACATCCTCACAAAACTCTTAACACATTTGCTAAACATGATTATGGAGTCACATATAGCCCAAATGTGTTACGGATGACAGACTTCCTTTCCTAATTGCCATAAATGAATCAGATGGGTTCAATGCTTTGATGGTCATTATTATGTTTTATTTTCCAGATTTGTTTTATAAACTAAATTTAAATTCCCAAACTGCCATGATAGGGTTTGAACTTATAATTGTCTTATCATGAACTAGATCATTAATCCCAGCATTACTAGTTCAGTGACATAATAATTAACCCATTAACTTGCTGGAATGTGTATCTATTGAGTCAAACAAAGCCTTTCCACAAGCCAGCAATAGAAGTTCAGTGACATCAATCTTGCTAATTTCCCTTTCTAAGGCAGCTTAAAGAGAAATTGCATCTTAAACCTATTTCCTTCTAAAGAGATTTCCTACCATTGTATTGCTAATAGTTTGCAAATCAGTGGGTGATTTTATACTGCATAATTAAATAATGAGCCATGGATCACAAAGGACCAGAGTCATTTGGCTCCACTGAAGAGAAATAATTGGTTATTAGCTTGAGGGATACCACTTCTCATCCAATACAAAGCAAGGCAAGGGGGTAGCTTCCATGAACTATCACAGCCGCACTGGTATCATTCTTCATCACACATAGGCATCCAGCTAACTGAGCAATCCCACGCACAAATTTACAGCAAACCAATTCTTCTCTAACAGTTGCGTGCGGTGTTACAGGTATATCTGCCCTTTCTGGATAGTAGACTCAGACAAAACCCATCCTTACATCTCATATTTGTATGGTAGCCCGCAGGTAGCTCTGTACTTGCTGTAAAAGCGGTTCTCCAGATCAATCTTAGTTGATCCAATCAAATCATCTGTTCCAACCAAATCAAAGTCATAGATTGTTATCGTGAGCAGAGATTCCATCGGGAACGTAGCCTCAATCTCATAGGATCTGTCAGGTGAAGGAAAGGATTATTGTACAAAAGGTAATTTTTTTTCCCTATTAACAGAAGATGAAGACTGAATAATTTTAGCAATAAAGTATTAAGCATAAGAAGTCAGAGCTCCAGAGTTTGCAAAATTGATGTGATAAAGTTATACTTTGGTCTTCATTTTTTAGTGAAACATAGAATTCTTGAAAATTCAATCTCAAGTAGATTTTAATTGGAGTAAATAAAATGGTGCCACTGCAAATTTTCAAAGTTTTAGTTTTAAGATAAGAGGCAAGTAAAACAAATATTCATAGCAAAGAACTTATGGTTCCCTCCAGAGTTCAAGATATAGCTTTGGAATCAAATAATTCTAATTCACTGTCTAGTACAATATGATATACACTGGATTTTAGAATTGTGTAGCTCTTAAAATGCAATTGCAGTAAAAGTGAATATATCTTATTAGAGAGATGGATGCTTTAATTCAAAGACATTTCAATATACCATCCAAATAATCATAAGAGATGACCTTTTGTAGCATGCGCAGCATCTACTTTTAAATTCCTTCTTAAAAATCAGCTTTGAAACAAAGGCATTCATCTGCAACATATTTCCTTTACTGATTGGAACAAATTTAGTGTTTTATTAACATCCTTCATTGTCAACAACAAGCTCAATAGAGCTAGGAGTTGGTAAGTGCACATTTCAATGCACAAGCACAGAGAAATGTGAATGATAGTGTAACAATGCCAGTTATTTATTCATTTGTGGGATATGGGTATCGCTGGCTGGCCAGCATTTATTGTCCATCCCTAGCTGTCCTGCTGACTGTTCAGATACTATCAGGCCTGTGTCATGCAACAGGCCCAAAATGGGCTGCAATTTTTCACAGATGGTGGCCCCACTGAAAAGGTTAGGGAGAGCTCACCTCTACATCTTTGGGAAGCCAAAACCTAATTTTTATAGCCTTCAGGTTCTTAAATGTGGAAGGTTATGGCTTCCAGTTCCATCTGGGAGGATGTGCCACCTTCAAGAGATGCCAGTTCCCACTCAGATAATCAGTTCTCCATTTCCAGCACGGCTCCTAATCCAACACTGCCACATCACCTCACCAGCTGCAGATAAAATATCAGCGGTGGCAGGAGAAGGTCCTTCAGCGAGTAACTCACCTCCTGACTTCCCCAAACCTGTCCACCATCTACAAGGCACAAGTCAGGAGTGTGACATAATACTCTCCACTTGCCTGGATAAATGCAACTCCAACAACACTTAAGAAGCTTGACACCATCTAGGACAAAGCAGCCCACTTGATTGGTATTACATCCATTAGCATCCACTCCCTCTATCAACGAAGCTAAGTGCAGCAGCGTGTACTGTCAACAAGATGCATTGCAGAAATTCACCAATGATCCTCTGATAGCACCTTCCAAGCTTACAATCACTTCCAACTAGAAGGACATGGGCAGCAGATACTTGGGACCACCACCACTTTCAAGTTCCCCTCCAAGCCACTAAACAGCCTGACTTGGAAATATATTGCTGTTCCTTCATTGTTGCTGGGTAAAAATCCTGGAATTCCCTCCCTAATGAAATTATGAGTCAACCCACAGAAGGTGGACTGTAGCAGCTCACTACCACCTTCTCAAGTGCAATTAGGGATGGGCAATAAATAGTGGCCAGCCAGCAACGCCCACATCCCACAAAATGAATTTTTTAAAAAGCCATGCATTGGATACTTCAGAGCTTCAACTGATTTAATTGTGGGCAAGCAGCATGAAACCTATGTCCATCATTGGTAGAATACCTGAGAAGGTGGGTAGGCAACAGCCTCCCCATCCCCTTCATCCCACCCAATTTTTTGCCTCCCCACTTCTCCCCTCCAACCTGGCTGTTAGGTGCAAGTGAGATTCTAGCAGTGGTGACAGCAGCAGAATTTAACCCTTCATATGCCCTTTATGCTCACTTGTAACCTGTAATACTAAACCTGATTGGTGCAGTTGTCTCACGTGTGGCTCAGTACTCAAAACGCTATCTTGAACCTCTAGTCTGCACCTTGTCTAACTATTTATAAGATTGGAACATTTACAGACAATGTCAGACATCAACACACACGTGAGCACTTATCTCCTGACCTTCCAAATAGTGGATTAAGCTGTTTGGGGATGTAATTATCACGATCCTTAATTTCAGTCTTTCCAAGTTGTAGAACAATGTAAGGATCAGCCTTTCCATCAGGGTCAGCAGGGTGGAGGTTAGTTGCCTGATGCAGGATGAACAAATAAAAGAAACACTTGATTGAGATATTTGTACATCAATGAAACACATTTATTTTAACATGTAACTTTGTACTAATAATGCTCAATGGTGACTTTACAGACCAGGAACTGCAAAAGAAGTGAATACTTGACCAAAGTATGAATGAATAGATTAGTTAAAATATAAAAACACAATTTGATCTGTTTTACCATGTTGATTTTGGGGGTCTATGGAAATAAAGAAACTGGCCTTTGTTACTGCTGCTAGTCTCAATCAGAACTGGGAACAGATATGAGATATCCTTTCAGGTGTGGAACCCAGCTATTCCAAATATTTATAAATACTGTTTCATGCTTTGTTTTGTATTTTTTTTTAAAGTTCCATGCCATGCACGTAATTCTCATCAAAGGATGAAGAATTAAGATTAATATTCAAAGCTGAGTGAAATATCAATGTTACTTACTGCAACAATGTAGACTCTAATTAATACTTTGACTGGGGTGTTTGACGGCATTCCATGTAAAATTTTACATTGTTCATCTGTATCATAATTGTCAACACATTTCCACACGTGGAATGATCCCTGAAAATAGATGAGAAGAAAGAATGCTGTTTAGAACATAAGAACATAACAGCAGAAGTAGGCAGTTCAGTCCCTTGAGCCTGCTCAATTTTTTAATACAACCATGGCTGATCTCATCTTGGCCTCAACTCCACTCTCCTGCCTGCTCCCCATAACCCTTTTACCCATTTAAAAATCTGTCAATCTCCTCCTTCAACTTATTCCATGTCGCAACATCCTATGCACTCTATGGTAGGGAATTCTACTGATTCATGACCATTTGAGTGAAGTGATTCTTCCTCTTTTACACTAATTCTAACTAAAAATTGGCATAAAAATTGAATGCGAACAGGCAGCAGAAATGGAGCTCCCAATAATCCAGCCTTTTGTCCTCCATTTACCATTGTTTTTCTGCAGCTGCTCAATCCCTCAACTCCACATTTACACTCTCTCAACACTTCGATTATAGCACTCATGTTCAAATCTCTGTGCCATTGGCTCTGCATTCCAGTGAGCCCTCTGAGCTTCCCCAATAACCCAGTGTAGCTAATTGGAAAATTAGCACAATTAAAGCAAAATATTTTTATCTTAAAGAAGAAATACCCTAGGAATCCCTTTAAAGCATGGCATTGCAAGTGCAGAGCCTGGCTGATACCAATATAGATGGGCTGTGATTCCACAAAATAACAAAAATTATTTAATATGCATTTGGCATTTGAGAGTGTGTGACTCCATGGATCAGTAAGTCTTATGAAACTATAAGAGATAACAAGGTGTAGAGCTGGATGAACACAGCAGGCCAAGCAGCATC
>NC_063335.1:48327654-48392607 GCF_021869965.1 Rhincodon typus
AACTATAAGAGATAACAAGGTGTAGAGCTGGATGAACACAGCAGGCCAAGCAGCATCGGAGGAGGAGGAAAGCTGACGTTTCGGGTCTAGACCTTTCTTCAGAAAATTTCTGAAGAAGGGTCTAGGCCCAAAACGTCAGCCTTCCTGCTCCTCTGATGCTGCTTGGCCTGCTGTGTTCATCCAGCTCTACACCTTGTTATCTCAGATTCTCCAGCATCTGCAGTTCCTACTATCTCTTATGAGACTATACTTCATATCGCATTCATTAAATTAGAATTTATTTTATTCACTCGTGGGACATAGGTGTCACTGGCTTGGTCATGCACTTATTGCTGTCCCTAATTGCCCTTTTGAAGGTGGTGGTGAGCTGCCTTCTTGAACTGCTGCAGTCCACCTGCTGTAGTTTGACCCACAATGTCACTAGGGAGCGAATTCCGGGATTTTGACCCAGTAACAGTGAAAGAACAGTGGTATATTTCCAAGTCAGGATGGTGAGTGACTTGTAGGGGAACATACAGGTGCTGGTGTTCCCTTGTATCTTCTGTCCTTTTCCTGCCAGAAAGAAGCGGTCAAGAATTTGGAAGGCACTGTCTGAGGATCTTTGGTGAATTTCTGTAGTGCGTCTTGTAGCTAGTTCTATTAGTGCTACTGAGCATCAGTGGTGGAAGGAGTGGATGCTTGTGAATGTGGTGCCAATTAAGCAGGCTGCTTTGTCCTGAATTGTGTCAAACTTCTGGAGTTGTGTTGGCACTATACTTATGCAGGCAAGTGGGGAGTATTCCATCACATTCCTGACTTGTGGTTTGTAGATGGTGGACAGGGATTGGGAAGTTACTCGGCGCTGTATTCCCAGCCTCTAGCCTGCTGTTGTAGCCATTATGTTTCTATGGAGAGTCCAATTGAGTTTCTGGTCAACGGTAACCCCCAGAATGTTGATAGTGGGGAATCCAGTGATGGTAACACCATTCAAAGTCAAGGTGGTTAGATTGTTTCTTATTAGAATAGTCATTGCCTGGCATTTGTGTGGCTTGTATGTTACTGGTGATTAATGGTGATCTTTAGATCTCATGGTATTTGTAAATAAAAGTAATGTATTCTTATGGTAAGTGATACTCAACTCCCACAACATTTCTGTTACATCTTGCATTAAAAAAGCAGTTTATCCTCCACCTCAGTGTAAGTAAAGCTACGAGAGAGGTGCTATTACTGAACATTTATCAAAACGTTTCATTTATAACGTAATGCACTACATGGTTTGATGCAGAGCCAATCCTCTCGGAAGTCCTACCTTTAATTGAATCATAGATTGAGTCAGGGAGACGTAAGCACAGAAACATACTCTTCAGTCCAACCCGTCCATGCCAAACAGCTATCCTAAATTAATCTAGTCCCATTTGCCAGCATCTGGCCCATATCCCTTTAAACCTTTCCCATCCCATATACCCATCGAAGTGTCCTTTAAATGTTGTAACCGTACCTGCCTCCATCACTTCCTCTGGCAGTTCATTCCATACACGCACCATCCTCTGTGTGAAAAAGTTGCCCCTTAGGTCCATTTTAAATCTTTCCCCTCTCACCTTAAACTTATGCCCTCTAGTTTTGGATTCCCATACCTGGGGTCTTCGATTTCAGCAAAATTCTGTTGGGGTACTATTCTCTCCAGAATTTTCACCCCAATATGAGGACAAGACTGAAGGTAGGCAGGCAGCTAAGATCACACCACTAGTAGGATTGAGCTTTGTTGGTACTATCGCATCCATGGGCCACTTTCCCAGTCAGGGTGAACAGGAAGCGAAATGAGCGATTTTAAAGGCCAATTATCAGAGACTGACAGGAATTTTCCACTTGACTTCCCATAGCTGCCTGAGGCAGTTACTCCCATAGGTTGCTTTGCCACAATGATGTGCCCCAGCAGCTGTGGCCATTTTTCAACACAAATTCAATAAAGGTGCTGAGTGTGCCTTGGGATGGAGACACTCCCTGTCTCTGTTACCTGAGGCAGCAGGTTGCAGCTTCTTTCGAGATAAAATTGCATTCTACTAGCCCTCCCACTTTGAGAGCCTGGCTGTCATTCTTTAGTGGCTGGTGGGTGCCCCATCTGACTATGCAGGTACTGCCAGTTTTCTAAGCTTCTGCTTTAATAGTTTTAACATCAGAGACTAATATCAATATTTGGCTGAAATTGATACAGACAGCACCAGCTAAATTAGTCGTGACATGCTGAGATGGTTGCCTTGGTGATAAGCTGGTAACTGAAAATGATCTAAACCTGAATATTTCCAGTAATAGGCATGGGACTATTTTCTTGGCAGCTTGTTCCATTGTGAGATTGGCATTAGGAAGTAAATTTTTTTGATATATTGCCTTGGAAAGAAATGGTTTTTGTAGTTTGTGATAAAGGCTATCTCATGTTTGGCATTGCAAAGGTCACCAGGTACTTGATGCTGTTGGTTACCACTAATCCAATTCATACTTTGGCAGTTAATTTTTCAATCAACTTTTCTATAATGGGGTCACTGCTTCCAACACACTGCGGGATTGTGAGATCCCTATTTCACCCCATCTTTGGGTCCCAATGTAATCCTCAATCTTGCCCTTGGTCTCAAAAACATGGGCTAGTGAAAGAGTGAAAAAATATAGAGACCCCTTCCCAAAACAATCTGTGTAATAAGGAGCAAGTCCTCACCTGCTAGTGAATAGAATACATTATCAGTGAGGTTGGCTGAGGTGGGGGATACACACGGAACTAGGACTGAACCTGTATGGTTCTTGGAATGGTCTCCCTATCTACTTAGTGTACATTGTAAAATATTGTATGAGGACAGAATTGTCTCTCTCTGCGATGTCAATATGATCTCACTACATTACATTTTTGAAGCATGTTTGGTAATGATGTCCAGCCCAGGATTTCATAGCTTGCTATAGTGTGGGCATGGAGAATGATCAAATGTGAAAAGTAATGGAGGGCCATGAATAACTCTGGAACAGATGTCAAAGGTTTTTGGGACAGAGAATTGACAGGACAAAATATTTTTCTCAGAAGCAGAGAATAGATTGCTGGTGTTAAGACAGGAGGAAGATGGAACTTACTTTGATCACAACATGGAGAACACTAGATTCACTCCGAGATAACTCAGTGTGGAGCTGGAGGAACACAGCAGGCCAGGCAGCATCAGAGGAGCAGGAAATTTGACATTTTGGGTCAGGATCCTTCTTCAGAAATGGGGAGGGGGAAGGGAGCTCCAAAATAAGTAGAGAGAGGAGGGGTGGGGCTGGGGAAGGCAGATGGAAGAGTGATAGGTGAGTGCACGTAGGCAGTGGTGGGGATTGGTCAGTGAGGTGAGAGGAGCGGATAGGTGGGAGAGAAGATGGACAGGTTGTGTCAGGTCAAGGAGGCGGGGATAAGAGAGAAGGTTGGTCATGGGATGAGGCCGGGGGTGGGGAGAGTTTGAAACTGGTCAAGTCCACATTGAGACGATTGGGTTGTAGGCTCCCAAGGCAGAATATGAGGTGCTGCTCCTCCAGTTTTTGGCATCATTGTGACACTGGAGGAGGCCCAGGATGGACATGTTACCCAGGGAGTGGGAGGGGGAGTGAAAATGGTTCGTGACTGGAAGATGTTGTCGTTTGCCATGAACAGAGCGCAGGTGCTCTACAAAACGGTCTCCGAGCCTAGATTCACTCCTCTCCCCCCACCCCCATGAATTTTTATTTCTCTACCAAGTATGCACTCCAGTCTCAGTGTCTGATCATGTTGCATGAATCTCTGTACCTTAAAATCTATTGCAAATTTTTAAAAGATAAACATTAAAACACACCTTAAATTTTCCAACAATTCTTTCATCATCTAGACTGGAGTCATCTTCACTTGCTTTGCCGCGAAAGAGATCAAATGTTTGCACCCAATCGCTGAAGTGTTCAAATTCATCTTCTAACTCTTTGTCGTACACCTGATGGAAACAATTCATAAAAATTTTAATTTCTGCTCCAATGATACAACCGGATTAATGTAATTTACACTTGGTAAATTGAATGCTTCAGGAGAATGAGCCAGAGATGCGAACTATAAATGAACAATAAGATATTACACGAGGTTTGCAGACAGTGTTTAGAAGGATTATGCCCAATTTGAATTCTACAATTTGCAGTTATGACTGGGATACAACTTAACGTTTCATTGAAAGTCAATCAAGTTATTTTAACCATATATATCCGATTGCTGAAGCCCCAACTGGAATAATGCATGTAACTTTGACTCTCCTTTCTGTGGAAAGGACATTGAGGAAATAGTGAAACTTCAGAGCCACACGATAAAGAAGATTCTGGAGGCTGAAGCACACGTTATGAAGAATTTATGGATCCTTAAGTAAATGCATTTACTGTACTGCTTGTGTAGGGCTATTCTCTCGCAATCCAACAAGTATATCCCTTCACAGACTCTATAATTATCAAAATCACAACCTCAGGGCTATGGTCTCTCCCTCAGCCAAAGCCCACCTTCCATGATCTGCACCTGTCCTCCACAATCTCTAAGAGCACCCTCCAAAGCCTACCCGCCCCAACCATTGATTGCTATCAGTTTGTGATTCCCATCAATACCCTAATTTCACCACCACCTCTTCCCCTCCCATTCCCTTCAAGCCCCAATCTTCATCCCTGGCCTCTATTTGCTCTACCCATCTTCCAATCTCGACCATCCCCAATCTTCACTATTTCCTCCCCAAATTGCCACCTTCTCCAAATCTCCACCCCGCCCCTTGATCCACACCAAACTCTGAAATGTTCACCCATTACCAGTCCGTGTTCAGTCCCTCCCTCCTCTCCTCTGCTATGTCCCTTTGTTACAGGGTTTCAAACCCAGCAGGTGCTCAGCCAGCTGGACCTTAGAAGGAAAACCTGCAAAAAAACTTTCAAATGTGTTCTGTTGTTAATTTCATCACTTTGATGTTTCCTGTTTACAAATCCTCTCTCCCATATTGCTGTCCCCAATTTTCCCCGCTCCTCTCTCTCCACATCCTTCAAGAAATATCAGAACTAAAATATAACATTGCTGGGACCAAAGCAGTGTGACCCAGAGGATACAAATCAAAAAGGAATAAATGACATCGGGCTTCTGGGTAAAACATAGATTTCTGCAATGGTTAAATTGGACATCACGATATTTCACTGGGGGAGTTTTGTTTTGTAAATTTAATACATGATTTATCTTTCCCTTCAGGAATTTGAATGGGTGGAATGAGGCTGTGCTAAAGAATAAGTCGACATGATCTTAAGAATACGCTTAATGGATGTATTTCTATAATGAATAATGTGGGCTACACAGTTTTTAACTTTACCTCAAAAGTTGCAATTTCAGGCTTTTGCGATGTTGTCTTTTCAACAATTCTTTTTCTCTTCTCATCATCTTCACCACCTAAAGTGATGGCTGTATCATGTGCATCAAGTACTAGAAACAAAGGCAAGGAGATTTTAAATAAGCACCACCTATGAACAGAATCAAGTTGTGCACCACAGCAATAAGAAACGACATTTAGTATTTGACTTTTTAAAGATGCCGGTTCACCAGAATTCTAAGAATATATGATATATAAAATCAATAGTAATTATCTGGGATGGTACATAAACTGTTTCCATTTTTACGCATAGCATTTAAGGTGTTCACTTAAGAAACTATGAAGACATTCCCTCTGCATGTTTATAAAGACAGGACACAGAGTCAGAGATACACAACACAGAACCAGACCCTTTGGTCCAATTCGTCCATGCCGACCAGAAACCCTAAATTAATCTAGTCCCATTTGCCAGCATTTGGCCCATATCCCTTAAACCCTTCCTATTTGTATACCCATTCAGATGTCTTTTAAATGCTGCTATTGTACCAACCTCCATCACTTCCTATGACAGTTCATTCCATACATGCACCAACCTCTTTGTGGGAAAAAGTTATCTCTTAGGCCCCTTTTAAATCTTGCCCCCTTCACCTTAAACCTATGCTATTTAGATTTGATCTCCCCTACTGTGTGGAAAAGGCTATGACTATTCACCTGTTCCATGCCCCTCATGATTTTATAAACTTCGATAAGGTCACCCCTCAGCCTCCAACGCTCCAGGGAAAATAGCCTCAGCCTATTCAGCCCCTCCTTTATAGGTCAAACCCTCCAACCCTGGCAACATCCTTGTAAATCTTTTCTGAATTCTTTCAAGTTTCACAACATCTTTCTGATAGCAGGGAGACCAGAATTGAATGCAGCATTCCAAAAGTGGCCCACCAGATGTCCTGTACAGCTGCAAAGTGACCTCCCAACTCCTGTACTCAAAGCACTGACCAATGAAGGCAAGTGTACCAAATGCCTTCTTCACTACCCCGTTTTTACTGCAATTTGTCAACACTGAATGTTTTATTACATCTTATATTTTGAAGTTGTGTGTACAAACTAGCAAAATTTGAAGGGCTCTGCAGGAAGAAGAGGAGGGTCGGACTAACTGGGAAACTGCTTTGAAGAGCTTGTATAGACACAATGGGCAGAATGGCCTCTTTCTTAGCTGTATGTTTCTGTGAATATTGTCAGTTTCAGCAGAATGTGAAGACATGTAACAGCCAGACAAGTTCAATATATTTCCAGTCATTTGCTAATCGTTCCAACTTCAATTAATTTGGGATTTATTTTCTGCATGGATTCCTCAAATGGCAACAATCACCATTGGATTGAGGTGCAATTTCTGGTATTTAGAATTGAGCTTATCTCTTTATGCAGACTCCTAGTTACTGAAGTGGTGGCCCCAACATTCTTTCCTTCACAATTACCCTTAGTAAAATCAGTCATGGAGAATCAGTGGGTGGGGCTCCTGGTTGCTGTGACAACATGAACTTTTATTTGCAGGTTGTAGTCTGAAGCTACAGATGGGGCCTCCTCTAGTGCTAACATTCTTTCCATCACATGGCTGATCAGGAATCTCTCTCATTCCCACTGCCTGCATTGATAAGTGAATGGGAGCAACTGCAGGTCAAAACACAAGCACCTCTTTGGCCCTGTTATGAATGCATGTTCCTTGGCCATTAAGTCCTGGAGAGGCATTCGAATCTGAAGGTTCTGGCTCAGAACCCACTGCCTCAAAAGATCATCTCAGGGCTAATCAGTAACTGGTAAGAGATTTACTAACATGGCTGACGGTATACTAAGTATATTTTGTTTTCAACCTCCGCCTTAGAACCGAAGGCTTTGTGCAATAATTTTAAAATTATTTTTAATCAACCTATTTGGACATGCTATGACACACCTCTGCAGGAGGTCAGACCTTCTGGCCTAGAGGTTGGTATACTACCACTGCATCATCAGATCCTGAGCATTTATTTTATGTAACCATACCCCAGACATTATGGGGTAAATTTGAGTATTAGACACTAAAGTCCCACAGTCCCTTTGGGGTATTTCCACTTTTCTGGTGATAAAAACAAATAACCAGGAAACCAAATGCCATAAATCAGGCACATTGTTCTCTGCAGCCAATTTTGAGGTGAACGTGCTTTTACCAGTGATGAAAGTCCTTTGATTATACATATCATACAATCATTTGTTCTGCCTTTTATTAGACAACTGGGCTGCTTTAATAATCTATCATGGGAATAAAGCTTTCTAATAGCATTAGATAGTTTGAACATTGGATTATATTAAAGAAGAATGTCCATCAATAACACATTTTATTTCATTGCAGTGTTCACTTACCATTTTTGTATCCTTCAGCATGCAGATTGCTACTTGTATCTTTCAATTTTGCCTTATCAGAAACATAACATTAGAAGTGAGTAGACAAGCACTTAACTTGCAAATGTCGCAATGATACGTGTGGTAGCTTTACCAGTAAAGTTTATAGTTAAGTTAATGTGAGAATTCTAAGAAATGAGGAACAATAACATTGGAGGATTTCTCTTAATCTAATTCCTTGGTGTGGGAATCCAGGTTCTTATTATTTGTTTATTTCAATGTAGCCTGCTGTTTGTTAGATCAGTGCGTGATTGATTTGAACAGCTTTCAATTTTGCTGAAAACTTTGTTAAAAAATGAGATGTGGACAAAGTAGAAAAGTCATTCCTCCAAGTCTTCAGACTTTGGGATATTTGTTGGTCACTTTATAGGATCTGTAACAATGCTAATGTAACACTGGAGAGATTTATAAACATGAGTACACCTTCTTGCCAGAGAGTTTTCTAAAATCTGCACTGTGTGTCTTTTAATGTACTGTAATGTTAGCATGCATGGAATGTGCAAATGAAAAGAGAGAAATAGTATAAGTGTTCAAAACAAACCACTGTTTGCTGTAGGCTCGTTTGAATCATAAAGCTTGATATCTGAATTGTGTAGTGGTCTGCGAACTTAATAATAAAGAATCACATAAATGGAATCGTATGATTTGACCAGGAGTACTCATGTTGAATTGTGTAACTTGAGCTCATTAAAGACAAACATGTGATTTTGGGTTGTTACATTTGATATTTATATCTGAGAAACAAAAACAAATAGAGGGAAAAAAGCAGTTCAACACCTAACATTGAGGCCAATAATGTCATTTTCATGGATCGTAACTTCAGAACATACATGGATAAATCGAACTTCCAAAATGCATATCTTAAAAGTGAACTGCTACAGCTAAACAACTAATTGTGGTCAGTGGCTGTTTGGACAGTGAGAGCTGGGTTCAAGCACTAGTGTGCTCTGAAGGTCACAGTTGAAGAACCACCCACTTGCACTCCAGTGTGACAGGTAAACGACTCTCTCACTCTGAGTGCTAGAACCCACATAGTTCATGGCCAAACTAGCATAGCCAGTGGAGGCTGAGATAGTACAATAAACAGAAGATCCTGTGGTCTGACTATCTGAAACATTTTTCAGGAGTCCAGAAGACCTAAAAGGGGTAATAAATAGAACTTCCTTGGTAACGGCCCCATAAGCTGACTCACTATTAAAAGCACGAACTCAGACTGCTCACTCTGAAGCTATGGCAGTCTTGGAATAATACCATTTGTAAACATGAGGTGCAGACGAGTAAATGGAGAACCGCTTACAGAAAAGATCTGTAAATGAGGAGTAGACAGTGGTCCATGAGGCAATGGGACTACTGAAGTGCCTTATGGAAATATTGTACTAGCTCATGAGATTCCAAAGTCGAGACATGTCAGCATATGTAAAACCCTAGTCTGCATCAGCCAGGAGACTCTGTGTCAGTAATACCCAGTCAGCCCTTAAAAGCCCAGTTCAGTGGCTCATGTAGAATAACGAGGAAGCTCATGGAAGTGAATTATCTGATTGAAAGTGCAGATTGGGTTAAAAAAAAGAACAAATGGTTCTGTCAAATGAACATAATGAAGCAGTACCATCCCCAACAAGGTTTCAAGCAAGTCATGGTCTGTCCCATTGCCACTGACCTCGAGGAAGAAAGTAACAACAAGGGTGAATTGGAAGGGGACTTGGTGAGGTTCATATTGAATGCCCTACTACCATATCAGCCAATACAGAAATACTAGCAAGTTTAGACTCCTTGATTCACTCACATAGATGCGGAACACTGGGCAGACATAACAAAGCATAAAGTAACACAAGGTAACATCTCTATAGGCTGGACTCAGAAAAGATGACTTGTATTTGGGAAGTGAGTAACTATGTGCTGGAGCACTAACTAATAGAGCCTAGCAGCAGTAACTGGAGCTCACCAGCTTTGATAGTGCCCAAGACAGATAGTTCCACAAGGCTCTGCAGTGATTACTGAAAAATTAACACAGTATCCAGAACTGACTCCTAGCCAATACCCAGGCTGGAAGACTGCGTAGATAGGATAGGTAAAGCTGCCCACATTACCAAGATAGATTACTGAAGGGGTACTAGTAGGTTCCCTAGATGGCATGTGAAGGAAAGCTCTGCCTTCATAACTCTAGACAGGTTATACCAGTGTCAAGTCAAAATGCACCAACCACCTTTCAAATGTTGATGGACCAGATAATGTCAGGCTTATCTAATTGCACGGTGTATATAGACAACCTCCTAGGATACCTGGGAAATGCACTTAGAGCAACTGGAAGCCTTTTACTGGAAAATAATCAGCTGACCTGGTGGGCAACTTCACAAAGTGCAAGTTCGTGAAAGCCCAAGTGACATATCTAGGACCATAGAGGGTCAAGAATGAGTACTGCCCACTGCTGCAAAGGTAGATGCAGTAGTACAGTTCCCCATTCCCGTAACAAAATGGGAAATTCTGAGATTCTTGGGAATGTGTGGCCTCTGTCAAACATTTGTCCCAAACTTCAGCAAGTGGCCACAAGGCTGACAGACCTAGTCCAGAAAAGAAAAAGCAGTATGAACTGAGAAATGTCAAAATGTTTTTGAGAGGTTTGAGGCCATTTCAATAAGTGAGCCTATGCTTGCTCCAATCAGCCATCAATAGGAGTGATATCAGGGTAAAGGCTGTCTCCATCAGAAAGATGAATATGGAATTTGGAGATTAATCAGGTATTTCTCTTAGAAACTAAACAGACAATATCGTCACAGACAGTATTCTATCTACAGGAGAAGGAAAACTTTGGTTTATTATGATCTCTGAAACACTTTGAGATATATATTCAAAATGGTTACAAAGAGAATGCACTCTCTACTGACCACAACCTGTTACCATTTGCGGGCAAGTCAAAGACCCAGAATGCCTAATTATTCCATTGGTGTCTGTTCCATCAACCACACCAGTTAAAATATACTTGCATTACTGTCCCATTCAAATCTTAGAGACCCAGAGAGAACTGAAAATATAATATTAACTGAAGCTAAAAAAAATGTATGTTTTATATATTTAATTTTTTTTCAACTTTATAATGAAATGAGAATGGATCTTATTTCATTCACCATGTGAGGGAAATGTTATGACCATGGATCACCTGTGGACATATTGAGCTTTTAAGAAAAAACACTTTAGAACATTGACATTAAAAGTGTCAAACAAATGACTGCAGATATAAATTCAGTGGCTGTCTTGAGAGAGGGACCCTGGAATGTCACAACTGATGAACTGCCAAGAAAGCTTCAATGGGATGCACTTAAAAGGGGAGAAATGCATTACAAACTAAATTGTAATTTCCTGGGAGATACCTCAGACTGTGTATATGATGAGAGAAAGAAAATAAAACCAAAATAATTTGGTAACATCATCTGGTGTGTGATTATAACAATGATGACTCCATTATCACACCCTTAAACTGAAATTAGTAGACAATTATGAACAGTTGGTTTGAGACTATGTTGCATAGCTCAGCCGATCATTGGATAAACCCATTAAGCCATTGAGGGATAGTATTAGATCTACACTAATGGTCACTATGGAGTTATGACAAGAATCAAAGGATGGCCACAGAATACATGAAATCCACAAATCTACTGCTAATCCTGATGGTTCCGTACTTCACCAGGATTCACAAGCAGAACCACAGTTTATTGGCTCAAACATCAAACAACCTCACCGATATAATTCACTAAGCTCACAGTCCAGCTTCTCACAGTGCCAGCAGGTAAATATATTTATATAAGAAAGCTGTGCCTTGGTCTCACAGCCTTTCCATACATTTAAGTGAGTGGACAGAAATTTCAGAGTAAATGAACAGTAAATTTTCTGATGTACACTTCTAGCACTTGAAGGTTTGTATCAGGAGTGCTGAAAGTTGTTCCATTAGACAAGCACCTAAAAGCACTGGAACTAATGTACTACAGCACAGCCAGCAACACTGATTCACGAGACAACAGGATTAGAACAAGGAGCAATAGTGCAGATCCTGGAAATCTGAAGTAGGAACAGAAAATGTTGGAAATAGTCAGCAGGTCAGTACACATCTGTGAACAAAGAAACAGAATCACTTTTCAGGTTGGCTATTGTCAAAACCAGAAAATGTAAAAAATTGTTTTTAGCAAATACAGAGTCAAAGAAAGAAAAGTGAGAACAATCATTTTCTCTTTGCTTTCAAGACTCTATGCATTTGTTATTTTTCATTTTCTATTACACATTTGTACTTGACCTTTAGTTTGTTTTATATATTTTGAGCAATATCAGTGAACTACAGTTATTCTTACTGATCAGTGACACCGTTTCAATCAATTATATAACTTATTGATGAGCATAATTTGAACAAGCATTATAAAATAAAAACTTATCAATAAGCATGTCGTACATTTTGGGCCTTTGCCACAGAAGAGTAATACTTAGACCACCAGTCTATGACATTCTCACTGTCTTGAATGACAGATGGCTTCCTTCTTGATGTGAACCTTCGTGATAACTTCCTTTTCTGAAACAAAGCATAGGCAATGGAGGTGGTTTCAGTAAGGGGGAAAAAAATAAAGTTTTGTTCACACACTTTCACTGGTTCTATGTAACATGAAGTATTATACTGTATCCCATTACTGTAGCATGGGTGCAAACCTTTGGCTTATTGCAATATTCTCGCTTCTGAATTGGAATCTTGCTCCAGACAATCCTTGTGAGTTAAGATTGGAGTTCTAACTCTCAATTTTAGGTTGACATCCATCAGAATATTTGCTCTGTTAGATATAGGTTCAATTTTTAGACTGTGGAAGTTTTAAAAAAAAGCGTCCTGCCATTTGAAACTAACCACCCTATCAGCTAGTATAAGGGAGATAGTCACCATAGAAGAAAAATTCACTTCATGGTTTTTTAGGTTCATACGCAGACTGAAAATCCTTCGACTGCTTCACGCTATTCACCAAGCAAATAATATGAACATACAACAACAATCTCAGCAAGAATTACATAAGCATATGTAGCACTGAGCTAAACAGTAATGGCCAATTAGAGGCCCTAAAATTATCCATTGTACTGTATTAATTCATTAAAAATCTGAATTGTTAGTTTAATTGGGCAGCTTAAACCTATGATGCATTTTAATATTGAATAGAAAATGCTGATTTCCTCTGGCTGGTGGACCATTTTAAACATTGCATTAAAGCATATAGAAAAAAAGTTAGCAGACACTTCATTAATTTGGTAGATTTTGGGAAATGAATGTTTTTTTTTACAGGAAGCTATTGAGGCAACTACCTTGGTATTTTCCAAGAGAAATGACATTCTTGAAGTGACACCTCTCAATTTGGATCACTGATGTTGAGTGTCTTTTTTAAATTTTTTGTCATGGAATGTGATTTTTGCTGGTTAGGCTAGCATTTATTGCCTGTCCCTTATTGCCCTGAAGAAGATACTTAGAAGCTGTCTTCTTAAATTACTGCATACACAACGCATTTAGAAAGGAAGACCCAGGTTTTGACTCAGCAACAGGAATTGTGATATAGTTCCAAGTCGGGATGCTGTGTAGCTCAGAAGGGAACTAGCAGGCAATAGTATTCCTGTGTAACAATTTTTTATTTAGTTTTCAACTTTTGTATCAAGGCAACCTTTCTCTGCTATCATATTCTAGTCCAGAAAGCTAGCTGGTGAAGTATAGAACTGGAGCCAATTGTTACACATTTCTATATTTACTAACAGAGTCACGCACTATAAGCATACACCTCCTAACACAACAACCACAATTTGAGCCTTTGACTATTTAAGGGGACCTAAATGAATCCCCAGTTAAATACCCATGACCTGTATACAATTAACAGCCATTGAAGTATTTTTGAAATGTAGCTGTTATAGTGCATGTAGCAATATAATCTGAAAGTAAAGTCAAGGTTAATGGAGCCATACTTTCTCTCCCAACATTGATCAAGAGCAAGTAGAATGTACCAAAAATGCATTCCACATGACCAGAGCTCAGTGACTGAAACATAGAAAGTTTATAGCATGGAAGACAACACTTGGCCCAATAGTCTGTGCCATATGAAGAAAAGCTATCCATCTTTATTCCACATTCCAGTTTTGGATCCTTAGCCCTCTAAGTTATGGCCCTTCAAATATGTTGTTTAGTTTATCCAAGTATTCTTTAAGGTGTAAGTGTTTCTGCTCTGCTGCTCTTTTCAGCTGAGTTCCAGATACACAAACTCTGGCTAAATAAAAAGTCCCTTTTTAGTCCCCAAATTAATCCTTCTACCAATTATTTTAAGTGTATGTCCCCTCATTATTGATTTCTCGGGTATCCACTGTATCTAAGCTTCTTAAAATATTATATGTCCAATTAAATCTCTCTTCAGCCTTCTTTATTGCAAAGTAAACAACTGCAGCCATTCCAATCTTTTCTCATGGTTAAGACCATAAGCCCAAAAGAAACAGGAACAGGGGGATAGGCCGTTCAGCCCCTACAGCCTGCTGCACCATTTAAAAGGCTCATTGCTGATCCAATGTTCCTCACATCCACATTTTTCCATTTTCCCCGTAACCCTTGATTCCCCTATTGATCAAGAATTTATCTCAGCATTAAATATGCACAAGATCTCTGCCCCCACAGCTGACTGTGCCATGAGTTCCAAAGACTCTCAAGCCTCTGACAGAAGAAATTCCTCCTCATTCTCAATTTTAAAGTTCTTCACCTCTGGCAACAGCCTTGCAAATCTCTCCTCTAACCTCTTTCGTACAATAATATATTTACTTTAATCTACACAGTACTCTAGTTGTGGTCTAATTAGTGTTTTATACAATTCTAGCATAAGTTGTCTGCTGCTATATTCTTTATCTCAACTGGTAAAGTATTACGTATGTCTCTATAACCATCTTATCTACCTGACCAGCTACCTTCAGTGATCTGTGGGTACACACGCTTTTCCTATGTACTTCTCAGTATCTTACCATTTATTGTGTATTCCTTTGCCTTGTATGCCTTACCCAAATCTCTCACATCTTTTGATTGGATTCTATTTGTCTATCAAATTGTGACCTGACTGGTCCATTGATACCTTCCTGAACACTACAGCTGACTTCTTCACTATCACACCAGACAGGTCTGAACTGAAAGTTACTTAATCATGCCCCCCTATTTAAACTTGTTCCCAAACAAAATCAAAAGAAAGGAAGTATTGCATTGACTCAACTTTTTGACACACATTTGAAATGCCAATAAAAAGAAACAGTTGTTTTCCATGCCTCCTCCTTTCAGTCTTAGAAGTAATTGCAGATCAGTCCTGGGTACATTTCTAGGGATGAGGTTTTAACGCATGGACAGTACTGTATAACAATCAGAGTGCTCCTGTACAAACAGCATGTGGTCAACAGAAGAGCATTAATACTGCAGGCCATATTACTCTACAGTATTCAATCACGTTCAATATTGTCATGCAATCTAACTTCAAGAAATGTGCAGTAAAGTAGATCTTACTGACCATTTGTTTTGGGAAAGCTACTGCCGGCATTTGTTCAGATGGTGCATCAGGACTCATGTTTATATAGACTTCATTTTCCTGTGTTTGTCGTCCAGCACAAGATACATCTAGAGATTTATTAAAAAGTCAGTTATTAGTATAAAGATAACTTACATTTATGCTGAAAGATTGCTGTAAGTATCAATACAACCCAGGAACTTTGAGTTTAGTTTTCCAGTGATTCAACTCTTAATTTATCATTGCTTTAACTTTTCTTAGTCTGAATCCAATAAATGGGTATATTCAAAGTTAGTTCTGGAGTCTCTTAGATGCCCAGACTGACGAATTCAAGAGTAAACTGAAAGCCTTTAACTTTTGTATTTGGTCTTCTATTATTGATTCAAGACACAAGATCGTTGTGTGTTTTGGCTCATTTGGCAACACACTTCTTTCTAATTCAGAAACGTCTGCTTTTGAGGTGTGCTGTAGGACCTAGGCCTGACACTTGAAATCCTGAAAGATTTCAGAATTCGTCAAAATGCTACTTTAAAATGAGGCATAATTTATATCTTCAGGTTCATCCCTTAATGAACATGACTAAAGCTGAGAAACCAGCATTAAGCTCAATGCATTTTGCAAAATGTCGCTTTGTGCAAATTGGCTGTTACCATATGTTATGAACATGAAATTTTATATGATGATTATGTTTTGCACTGTTTCTTCCATTCAAGTTAAAAATGGAGAGTAAAGAGATTCATATGATCTATTTCAATTTCTGGCTGACAGCAAGCCTTGGTGGCTTGGTTACCATGGAGACTATAGGATACAGTATAGGGTTAATGGTTGCATTAAAGTATTAATAAGGATTACCTTTGCTGTAGTTTAGAACATTAGCTGTCAGTATTATTTAGTCAATGTTCTTCTTTGTTACAGTAAAAGTCTTAAATCTTAAAGCTTTGTCATGTGATTCTTTAAGTATATCACTGGGAATGGAAATACTGTATTTTTTTAAGCTATTGGTCTCTATGGGGACGGTAACATTAGGCACTAATCTAAAGAAGAATAGAGTCCACGGTGTTCGATATAGTCCAATCACTTGAATAGAGGATTGCCTAACTAAGAGAAAACAAAGTTGAGATAAAAGGGGGCATTTTCAGGATGGCAACCTGTAGTTAGTGGATTGCCACAGGGTTCAATGCTAGGCTCACAATTAGTTTCAATATTTATTTATGATTTAGTTAAGGAAAACAAATGCCAAGTTTGCAATGATGCAAAAATAGGTGGGAAGGCAATAGGTGAGAGTATTGCAAAGAATCTGTGGAATGATATAGGCAGGTTAAGCTAGTGGGCAAAAAATTGGCAGACGGAATATCATATGGGGAAATGTGAAGCTACACACTTTAATAGGAAGAATACAGTAGCTGAATATTAGTTAAATGGAGAAGGACTGCAGAATGCTATAGCGCAGAAAGATTTGGGAGTCGTCATGCATACATCATAAAAAAGCTAGCTTCCAAGTTCAGCAGGTAATAAGGAAAGCAAATGGAATGTTAGCCTTTATTTCAAAGGGAATAAAGTATAAAAGTAGGGAGGTCTTGCACATGTTAGACCACAACTGGAATACAATGAGCAGTTTTCAGCCCCTTCTCTAAGGAACAATACGTTGTCATTGGAGGCATTTCAGAGAAGATTCATTAGGCTAATCTCAGTTTAATGTGACTATTTTATCTGGAAAGGTTGAGTAGTTTTAGGCCTTTACTCATGTTTAGAAGAATGAGACACAACCGTATTGAAACATTGCAGGATTCTTCAGGGACTTGACAGGGTAGATGTGAAGAGATTATTTCCCCTTTTGGGAGAGTTTAGGACCAGAGGGCATAATCTCAAAATTAGGAATTATACATTTAAGACAGAGGTGGGGAGGAATTTCTTCTCTCAAAGGGTAGTGAATTGTGGAATTTTTTACTAGAATCCTGAGTTGCGTTGTTAAGTATATTCAAGGCTGAGATAGATCGATTTTTAATCAGTAGGGGAATCAAGGGTTATGGGGAGAAGGCAGGAAAATGGAGTTGAGGATTATCAGATCGGCCACAATCTCATGAATGGCAGAAAAGACTCAATTGACTGAATGGTCTACTTCTGCTCCTACATTTTATGGTTTTATGGAGTGCTACATAGAAATAATGACTTGCTGTCTAGTTAATCATGCAAAATATTTTGCAAAATAATTGACAAAATTTTCAGAGGGAGATAGTTGCATGGTGAAACTATCACTGCACTAGTGATCTAGAGGCCCAAGTTGATACTCTGGGAATATGGATTCAAGTCCCATCATGTCCTCTGGTGGAATTTAAGCTAAATTAGAAAATCTGTAATATAAAGCCAGACTCAGCAATAATGGCCATGAAATTATTACTAATTGTAGTAAAAACAATTGTGGTAAAAATCTGGTTTACTCATGTCCTTTAAGGAAGGAAATTTGCCTTCCTTAAAGGATAATTCTAGAATTGTCTGAAACTGAAACATAAACTCTACTTTCTCTCCCTAGGTGCTGCTAGACCTGAGTTTTTCCAGCAATTTCTGTTTTTTTTTCTGACTTTGAGCATCTGCAATTCATTCTTTTTCCATCTTCCTTACAGTCTGGTCTACATGTGACTCCAGATCCACAGCAGTGTGGTTGAGTCTTAAATGCCTTTTGAAATGGCATAGTTGGACTCTCAGTTTAAGGACACTTAGGGATGGGCAATTATGCTGCCCTTGTTGGCAATGGTCTCAACCCATAAATGGAAATGTCATACTTTACTGTAAATTGAATTAAAATTTTCAACACATAAACTTGAGCTACAATGATTAGGGAGGAATGGTGAAAGGAAGGAAAAAAAATCAAAAGGAAGAATAGACTTGCATTTACATAATGTTTCAAAACCTCACAAGGTGTTTGTGAAACATTCCAATCACTTAATCTGCACTACTTCACACACTTTCTCCCCCAACACTCCACACACCCAACCCCCACTACCATTCCATAAATGCTTCCATAAATGCTGCTCCCTCCACACTTTACATCAGCTGAAGAGTCACCTGGGCTCAACATTAGCTTGCTCTCTCTCCAGGGATGCTGCCTGACTTGTACAGATTCCAGCACCTGCAGTAATTTGCTCCCACACATCTACTATTTTTTGAGTGAAGAAATGCTTCCCCAATTTCACTCCCAAAAGATTGAGTTCTAGTTTTTAGACAGTCCCCAGTTCTAAATTCCCCAACTAGAGGAAATAATTTCTCCCTACCAGCCAATCTGTTTTTGATTACATTTTACATTGCAAGACAAGATTTAAGTGCAAAGAATGATCATGAAGCAACAATTCTTTATTTCTACTGGCATCAAGTCCTCACAAACATTCAGAAAATTCAAGTTAAATTAGGAAAACAGGGTATTTACATGGAATTAAGCTTATAGTTCACATCTCGTTGAAGATTTTTTTTTGTTTGGGTGCGTCTCACTCTTCCTGAGGTCTCTTTCTGATAAAGACACCCTTTCCTCTGACTGCTTGAACTTCCCTGCTCAATGTACTCCCTCAATGTCACCACCTACTTCTGGAGGCCTGTTACACCGTGCTCTCTCATCACAAAACTGTCCCCAGTTACATTTTCAGCTGATTTGAGAAGAGTAAGACCAGAAATTCTCACCAGTTATATCCGGTGTTGGTCTACGTGCTGGTTGACGATGTTCACGAGGTCTGTGGATGTACTGCTTCAGTGAGTTGATGGTATGCGTCCCAACAAGAGTACTGCGGCCAAATGCTCTCCAGTCAACGACGGAGATACGGAGTGGGGGGTGAAGATATTCATTGTCAGGTAATTCCTGTCCAAATAAATAGTAAAATCTTTCTTTTACACTCCATTTAAATCAACATGCACAAGTGTTACAGGTGTATGATACAATAGCCCCAATATTAGCCAGAGGAGGGAGAGGGGGTGACCTGAGAGGGGCAGGGCCGGGAGTAGAACCCGGAATTGAATCCCTGACCTCTCTGTTATCTGCAGATGGAGAGGTTGCTGGTGCAGGAAAGCTAGTGGCAAAATGCTACAGCCAGGACAGTTGGAAATGGTCTTCAGCAAGAGAGAAACTGGGGGGAGTCAGAGAAGGGGAAGGGTTGGAGCCCAACAATTGGGAGGCAGTGGTTGAAGAGAGTGGGGGATGTGTTGTTTGCAAGCAGCAGGAAGGAGTGATGATTAACAGAAGATTTGTTTGAGGGCCCCTGGGGAGTGCAAAGGGGTTGCGCAGAAACACACTGCAGCCAGTTGTTACACAGGCTCATTTCAGGTTTCCCCAAGTCCCAAGGATCCTGCCCAGCAGCTTTTGCAACTGGAATCCAGCTCCCATGTGCACAGTGGGTGCAGACATTCATACTTGATCATATTCATCACCAGCAGACAGGGCACATACCATCTTCACACCTCACTACTGTTACATAGCAGCAGGCACATGTGCAGCACATTGGTACAGGTTGGCATTTTTCTCTTCATTTTTTTTTAATGCAGAAATGTTATCACACACAGCCAAATGGCTTTTTACCCACCACCAAATCACCAGTGGTACTTGTCATTTATTATCCACCACTAAGTCACCAATGTTTCCAATTAATCAAATTATGTGCAACACCAGGTAAGGGCAATGCAGACGCTTCAGCATATTTTAACTCCCTCCTCAACACTGTCCCTACTGTTGTTGGCAGGCTAAGTGACAACTCCAAATGAATCAATGCAATGAAATGGGTGGAGCAGTGAAAGAAAAAGGTTTGGTTCCAGCACCAATCAAAATGGGAAGATGCTGAATGGAAACAAAGAGCAAAGACAGATACCTATAGTCAGAGTCTGATGATTTCTCTCACTGGATGCCAGAAAGTAGGGCCAGATATATCAAAAGAGGAGAAAAAGAACAAAACAAAGTCAAAAGCATGTCAGGAACTAGAAGGTTTGTGTTGTAAGGAGAGGCTGGATAGATTGGGACGTTTTCCTATGGAGCACTGGAGGATGAGAGGTGTCCTCATAGTAGTTTATAAAATCATAACATGCATAGATAAGTGAATAACCAAGGTCTTTTCCCCAGGGTAGGGAAGCCCAAAACTGGAGAACATAGGTTTCAGGTGAGAGAGGAAAATTTAAAAGGGACCCGAGGGGCAACTTTTTCACACAGAAGGTGGTGGGTATTTGGAATGAATTGCCAGAGGAAGTGATAGAGGAGGGTACAATTACAACATTTAAAAAAACATTTGGACAGGTACACGGATAGGAAAGGTTTAAAGGGATATGGGCCAAAATCAGGCAAATGGGACTTGTTTGGTTTGAGAAAGCTGATTGGTATGGACGAGTTGGACCGGAGGGTCTGTTTCCATGTTGAATGACTCTATGACTGTTACAAACTTGGCTGCTCTGATATTCAATGTGTCATTTTGTTTCAACCACCCTGAGGCATTCCAAGGATAAACAAGTTTATTGAGAGAGGGCTCAACATTTTGCAGTCACTGCTTCACCCCTGGGGGTCTGACAAGGCTGGCCTTCTGTCTGCTATTGTCTCTGGATTCAGCCTTGTCCTAAATCATTGTGCTGAGGTTGTTTAAACAATAAAGATTGATGGGTCACAGCAGAACAAAGCTGGCCACTATAACTATTGAGTGGAAAATTAGGGTGGGACCTCATCACTCCGATAAAGGAGATTTAGGGCCCTTCAATGGGCTGAAGAAAAGATGTCACAATTTTAAACAATTTTTCAGAATCAATTGCCCTTCTTTCTTAAGATATTCTTAAAGTCTAGTGTGGAATTCATGTCTGCTCTTGGCTGGCAGGGACCCTACAAGGTCCTCAGCAGGGAATTCCAGGCAGCATTTCTGGAGTATCACGGCAATGGTGCTGAGGGCAGCAGAAACTTTAATGTGATGAATGTAATAGGTGTCTCCTTACAACAATGAACCAGTCTCCCTGAACGGTAAAGTTCGGACTTCTCTTGTAACTCTGAATGACAGAAGATTTGATTCCTTTCCCTGCATATTCAATGAAAACCTGCGGCCGGTCCACAGTCAGGAGCTGCACCCGTTTGAGCTCACGGAGACCCCAAAAAAACACCTGCAAAACACACAATAAACAGAAATCGACTTTGACATCCAACATATTGATGTGAATATGGAAAATAAAAGAACCCAAGCACATGCGTTTTGCAATCGAGGCAGTGTTGCGCTGTAGATGTTGATATGAGGACTGTGGCCGCATTTCACAGCACCAAGAGAGCAGTGTGGATTTTCAGAGTTTCCTACTCAATACTTATTCCTCAACCACGCTACCTGAAAGATTATCTGAGTATATTTCTCATTGTGGGGTCTTGCGAAGTAATGGAGACTATACTTCAATGGTCACTCACTGCTGTGAAGTATCTCTGGATCACTTGAGAACACAGATGCCTATATTTAAGCATGAGTTCTGTTTTTCTGGCACCGTGATCCCTTTTATTATTCAATCTTCACTGCGTTCACTTCTTCCGTCTTCCCCTTTGTTCAATCTTCCACCGTATCCCACCTTTGCACTTGATTAAAACCCTCTCAATCTCCCAGGTCTGATGGAATGTTAATACCCTGAAATGTTCTCGGTTTGGTTTTAAACTCCAACAGGGTGGCTTTGAGGGTGGGGCTGTGTTATGTAAAATCTTGTGAGCACCATGCCCACCACTAACCTTCCTGTATTTCCCCCTCCCCCGACTCCAACAACGTTTCTACATGGGATGAGGGAGTCTCTGTGTGAGTGCTTGTTTATCGACTAGTTGAGGCTCTTAGATTGTCAATTATTTAATATTAAGTGTTTAAAGCGGGAGCAGGCCCATGCCATTCAGAAGACCCAGGAGGTTTATCTAACTGGTCTGTAGTTTCCTGCTTTCTGTCTCCCTCCCTTTCTTAATAAAGGAGCTACATTCCTAACTTCCAATCTAATGGGACCTTTCCACAATCAAGGGACCTTTGGAAAATACATCAAATATCTCACTGGCCACTCCTTTTAAAATCCCAGGATGAAGTCTATCAGGATCTGTTCATTTGTCAGCCTGCTGTTTAAACAATTTACTCAGTACTGCTCTATGGTGATTATGATTTTCCTGAGTTCCACCCTCCTTTCCATTTCCTGATTTGAAGCTGCTTCTGGGATGTTACTATATCCTCCAAAGACAGATAAAAGCTACCAGTTCAATTCATCAGCAGTTTCCTTATTTTCCATTGTTAATTCTCCAGACTCAATTTCTACAGGACTACATTATTTTAATTCTTCTCTTTTTGACATATTTCTAGAGACTCTTACCAGCTATTTTTACATTTTTGGCTAGCTTTCTCTTGTACTCTTAAATTTTCCTTCTTATAAACATTTTTTTCACTCTTTTAGTTTTCTTTCTGTCCAATCTTCTGACCTGCCACCTGTCATTGCACAATTGCATGCTTCATCTTTAAGTTTGATATCATCTTTAACCACAGTTGTGGGCTTGGGGTGATCCACCCCACCGCCCCCCCTCCCCCCCTACCCCCTCACCCCCACCCACATACTAATCAAGCATGGGCTTTAAAACAGTCTTATGGTCAGAGTGATACGTTGTACCTCCACCCTGTAGTTTCTTAGTACAGGACGGATGTTGACTGGCACTGGCAAGATCTGATTTCCATCCAGTTCGTCAATAGGTGGAAGGTCTTCAACTCCTGAATCCGGAATCTGAAAGTACATCATTTATAGCAACAGATAAAGATCCCACACACTTACATTAGTTATTATTTCTCCCCTATCCTAAGCTTGTCTTGTTTACCTAGGTAACACCTTCTTAATGAACAACCTAACCTATGTCTAATAGTCTTTGTTTTCACATTAAATGTCTGATATAAGATAGCTAAAATGAATCATTATTAAAGTGCAATCAAAAACTAGTTTGGATTTAGCTCAACTTGAGAAACCATCTCTTTTCAAAAGTGAAGATGATCCACATTGGACTCAAAATGTTAACTCTGTCTCTGTCTCCGCAGATGCTGCCAGTCCTGCTGAGTTTCTTCACCATTTTCTGTTTCAACTCTTTCCAATACTGGATCATTTTGCAGGTTCTTGAATAGTTTCCCACTTTCTTCTTTTTGTGATGTATTTCTGGTTCTGAATTTTAATACTGAAAGGTTCCCTTGGGGTCCTGAAACTTTCAAAACAGCCTTTTTCATGCTGCAAACTTTAAAGAGTACAGGTTGTGCATGCAGGAGATGGTGGTGGAGTGTTAATGTCGCCAGACTAATAATTCAAAGGTCCAGACTAATGCTGTGGGAACATAGGGTTCAAATCTCGTCAATGTAGCTGGTGGAATTTAAATTCAACTGAATCTTGTATTGAATACTAATCTTAGCAATGGTGAACATTAAATTTTTACTCTGTCTCTCAGAAGGGAGTGGAGGTAGGTTCATTGAATATGTTTAAGATAGAGGTGGATAGATTCTTGCAAGGCAAGAATAACAGGTTCTTGGTGGGGTACATGGTAATGCAGAATTCAAAACACAAACAGATCAGCCATGATCTTATTTAATGGTGGAGCAGACTTGAGGAGCCAAATGGTCTATTTTTCCTATTCCCTACACGCGCATGATCTGCTGTGAATTTAAATTTTCATTCCAAATCCTACATTTTGTGCATGATATTGGTAAAGATTTGTTTTTAGTTGGCTTGGGCAAATTTCAAATTGCCACAAAATAACCAGTCGTGCGATATTTTGAGAGATAAATTCTTCTCATGGAAGAGACTTGATTGCAATTTTGCATGTTAACCTTGTACAGCAAGATCAGCAGTTCAATTTTTATAAATGGGATTGAGTGCAGATATTCATTTTGCAAACCAATCTGACACTACAGACCAGATCTTCCTTTAATTTGCTTGTGGCGAAATGTGGAAAATAAGGCAGTCAAGACTCCTTATCCCAAAGCAGGTGACTGACTAATTTCCTAGGAAATTGCATTGGTCTAAATTGTTTTGCTGACCCAGAATGGCTGCCTTGATTCTTCCTCCACCAAGACAGACTGCTGGTAGATCGCACTGAGGAGCCAGGCCAACATAACGTACCTGTTGCTCTGACAGACGTGAGCACAGTTTTGATGCATTGTTAGTGGCAACTTCGGAAGAAACTAACCCTTTGGCTCTTAACTTTCTTCAGTTCTTTCATGAAAGGTAGTGCACAAGGGCTATTTTAAAATATGTGTGTATGCTTGAAGAATAACTTCAATCAGCTTCAAGTATACTCTTACTTTTATCTCTGGAGGGTACATTCAGTCAATATGACTGAAACAGGCCAAATAGAAAGCTGCTCAGGCACTGCTTGACATCCCCCCTCTGCATATTGCAGTTGTATGTGAATGAATTCCCTCCCTCAACACATCCTTCTGACTATCTACATTGGCATCCATTCTATTAGCTACTTAGGCTCCTACAAGCCTAAACTATAATCAATACTTGAAGTTTCAGGAGTTCAATGGGTTGATATAAAACTTGATCCCAACACGTTCTTACCTGCAGGAGTTCAAAGGCTACAAGGAGCTCCCCAGCAGGTACACTGCCACAGTACATGGGGTGATATTGAAGTTCAGGGGGGACGTAATCTTGTCCGCCCAGCCTCACAACCGGAACAACCACAGTGCTACCAATGTATTCTGCTTTACCCTGAAGTAAAGGTAGCAAGAAAGAAGATCCATCATTTCAAATTACCTTGCTAGAACAACACTTTCAGCTAACAGTGTTAGCCTATCAGGATACAAGGGTTGGGATGAAGACTAATCCCCCCATAGGTTCTTGCTACTCGAGATTACAGATTCTTCTGTATGGTAGCAGAAATTGGTTTATTGCATGCTTGAGGGCTGTAGACAATGTCACAATAAACATCTTAACTCTCTTCAAGTCATACAATGTCTCTTTCTCATATTACTGCAAACCTCATCACAGCAGTTGGTGTTACTCATACCATTCCAGCTGAGTTAAGTTAGATATATTGTCAGTAATAGCAAAGGTAGCAAAGTCAGTGAGAACCACAGATGTAAAAAGAATGGATAACAAATGATTCATGTTGACAGTCTGGTTAGTGGAGTAGAAGCTGCATTTTGGTAAAATACAATTCCTGTGAAAGACGGCAGGAAAAGCAGTAGCTAATGAAAGAGAACTGGACAAAGGAGTGTGGGAATTGTAATATGAATGTTGTAATGTTTTCTACAAACATTCAAATTACCTGCAAACTTATCGGAGTGAATTTTACACATCATGGTGATACAACAGGCTCTCCCTGCATATGCATGAAATAAATGATCGTAACCTGATTTCTTGAGTCCCCTTATTAATTTGTCAAGTTGTCCAAAAACATAGGCATATTCCACTTCTTCCCGAACTTTTTTCCCCTCAGTGAGCTGTGGGAGGGAGCAGGACAATGCCAATTTGAGTAAGGAGAGGGAGTTCAGCCATTGCTACTTCAGAACTTGCAACCTGAAAATTTCATCTTACTGTCCCATGTGGGGTCCTGACCCTCACTCAGCAAAGCTCTGGATGAACCTATCCAGACCATTCAAAACAAAAATGATAGCAATGGATAATCAGCTTGTTTGCTGTTGACTGAAATCATGATTTAAAATTATAATGTGAACTACAGGTTTTGGAAGTTTTGTTGGTTCATTTTATTAGGCGGATGCATGACTTACAAACCAACACTTGAATACTTGCTGCTACTCACAATGAATCATTGAGGCTTGCTAGTTGTTGAAAAACAGTGATGTTTGCTTGAATATTATTAAGCATCACGATTAGAAGTCGGTAATAAATTAAGACGGACAGTAGGATAGTGCGGTAGTTTGGTAACCTGCTATTCTGTGTAGTGTGGAGAGCACTGACACCAACTGAATTTCATTATTTCAATCACCAATAGTGACAAACATTGAGAGGGTGCAGAGGAGAGAATGGTTCCAGGGGAGAGCTACGAGATTAATTTAGAGAAGTTACAGTTGATCTCAATGGAACAATGGAGATTGAGTAGAGATTTAATAGAGGTGAACAGAATTAAGACAGGTTTATGCGAGTTAGATAAAGATAAACTGTTATGTACGAGGACCAGGGACTTCAGATTTAAATCTTGGAGCAAAAGAAAAAGGTGAGATATGGGTGGATGTATGAGGAAGAACATTTTTACTCAATTAGGGTCCATGACCTGGAACTCATGGCCTATGAGAGTGATGGAAGCAGAGATAATGAAATTGTATTGAGTCAAAGGAACTTGTAGGTTTACAGGAGAAGAGGGGGGAGTTGGACAGATTGGATTGCATTACAGAATGGACCTAATGGGCCAAATGGTCTCCTCCTTTACAGTTCTTTGATGAATCTGTGGGCGGTATCCTCCCATTTTTGGAGAAAAAAATCTTGCAGCTTCTCGGAATGTGAAAGCCTGCCTGATCATACAGCAAATGGTGGCCAGCAGAGTTTCAATCAATATTAAGAATAATGGAGTCTCAGTCACCAAGAGCTGCCAACCAATTGGAATAACAGCTCCAGAAAACAGACGCAGCCATAGCTTCTGCTGATACAACATGCCCCAGACTCCCAAGGTAGAAGATCAACTCTGCATGTTTGGGAGCAAGTCTTACTTCTTGGGGGTTGTAGAGACAGGGGTCTTTGGCATTTGGAAGCAAAGGCATGTTGCCTCTTAGCAGCCATATCCCTGCACTATATCCAGCTATAGATTAAGGGAGACACAACCCCCAAGTTATAACCTACCCGGACCTGTTTACAGGTCAGAGAAGCTGTAACTTTCTAGGCCTGCCTGGAGCTAGAATAATGCCAGCAGGATGAGGCCCTTATGTGGTTATTAACTGACCATTCAAGGGCATTAGTTGGCAGTGGGGCAGGAAGAATGGAGTTGAGCCTTCCAACTGAAAATGGAATTTGACAAGGAACAGGAAATAGCAAAGATCTGTTATGTCACCATTGCACTGAAGTTCTCTTCTGCCTTAAGACTCTATCTAGAGCCTTCCATTACCTCAGGATTTCCAAAAGCATTTTTCAACCAATTAAATAATTTTGAAATTTCATCACTGTTATACTTTAGGAAAGGTAGTAGCCAACTTGCAAACAGTAAGCTCCCACAAACAATTGATGGTACCTCTCTGTGGAAAAGAAAGAGGAAGACAATAGGACAGATCACATTGGCTACTGCCTGGCACATTCCAGCAGCTAGAATGGAATTGGCAGCCTGCAGCATGGCATGAAATGATCTAGAACTGAGATGGCATTAGTGTTCAAGAAAGAAAGTGGACCAGCAAATAATAAAGATGCAAAGCTAGTATCGCCCTTTGTAAAGAACGTTTTCCCATTACAGATTAACACTTCACACTCACGACAGCATCGTCATCATAAACTTCAATCACCACGAGTGGGGGAGCCTCACTTATTTCCATTGCTTCACCATATAGAGGGATATTATTGAACAAGAGCATGTGGTTCCATGTTGGGGACAAGGTCTGAGTAATAACCTGTTAAGAAACAAAAAAAAAAGAAGTGTGACTAGGTTTTCACCTTTATCATCATGATAAATGTTAGATCTTCCAAACAATTCCCATTCTTTAACTACATTTCAACAAGTTACACACAAAAATGGAGGATCAGGACGAATTTTAATTTTTACAGTAATACAATTTGACCAAGCTTCCTCCTTGCCTCAGGCCAGCCATCAGAGTGCAAACCTTCTGCAGCTTACAGAACATAGACAGACTGGTGGAAAAAGACAAATACAAGATGAAATTTCATCTGACTTGATTCATTTTGTCAGAAGGAAGAGGAGATCATATTTTTAAATTCATTCACAGGATGAGGGTGTCTCTTTCTAGACCAGCATTTGCTGCCATCCCCAATTGCCCAGAGGGCAAGTAAGAGTCAACCACATTGCTGTGGGTCTGGAGTCACTTGTAGGCCAAACCAGGTTAAAGATGGCAGTTCCTTCCCTAAAGGATATTAGTGAAAAAGATGGATTTTTCCACCAACCAACAATGGTTTGATGGTCATCATCAGAATCTTAATTCCAGATTTTTATCAAATTTAAATTCCACCATCTGCCATGGCAGGATTTTAACCTGGGTCCCCAGAACTTTCCCTGGGTCTCTAGATTAACAGTCGAGCAATAATACCACTAGGCCATCACCTCCCCAATGATATAAATAACTTTATCCCAATATGGGATAGGCCAGTTAGGACTGAGATGAGGAGAAATTTCTTCACCCAGAGAATGTTGAGCCTGTGGAATTCTCTGACACAGAAGCAGTTGAAGATTTTCGGACAGTTAGATATAGTCCTTAGGGATAAATGGATCAAAGAGTAGAAGGAGAAAGTGGAAACAGGGTATTGAATTAGATAATCATCAATGATCATATTGAATGGTGTAGCAGGCTCAAAGAACTGAATGGCCTACTGTTGCTCCTACTTTCTATGTAATAAGAAAGTCCCAGAAAAAGAACACTACAGTATTATTAATAGTGGAATTATTAAGCACAATCTAAAAATTATGGAAAGAATTTGTCAAAAATAAAATACCGATATCATGAAAATGTGTATGTAGAAATAATAATAATTAAGTTTCTCAAGGTCATATTACAGCTAATTTGTACACACTTTCTTATACTTACAGTATTATCACTAATACTTAGTAGAAAGCGAGCTAATACTTGTTATTCAAGATTTTGTATGAAGAGTTGACTGGGCTAAAACACTACAACAAATCCAAAAGAATGTTCTTTTAAAGTATTTTTTTGGAAAACTGAGGGGACCATGTGGAATGCCTTGTATGATCACCAGAAAGCTTAACTTATGATTGTAATTGTTGCAATTCCTCCCATCGTGTTAATATTTCATTGTTTACCTTAGTAGTCTGACAATGTGAAATGAAAGTCACTTTAGCAAAAGGATCTGAAAGACCAGTATTGTCAGCAGCCAGAAGACCTCTTGCTTGGTACATATGGCACCTTAGCTGAAACATATGATGGTCTGTTCAATACAAGAAGTTCAAAATATAACTGTTAAAGATGCAGAGACATTGATTAAAAAATATAACACTTTGTTCATTAATAATGCACAGTTAGCAATGCTGATCATCACTGTTCAAATAAATGAAATCACATCCTAAACCTAATTTAATCATCTCCTCTTTCAGGTGCAGGAGTTAGAGTCATAAATATTTTCAAATGAAGACCATGTGAAAGATGCTGTCTCCTAGATTTTCATTAGTAGTTAATATTTTTCTGGCAACTTAAGACATTCTTTAATGAATTCACAGGTCACAATGAAAGCATTGAGGAAATAGCAACATATTGATATTTTCACTGAGGTGTAGTGATCCTTGTTAATACTGTAGGAACTTAAGTTCAAATCCCACCATGGCAACTGGTGGAATTTAAATTCCATTAGTAAAATCTGGTGAATGGAGCTACTCTCAGTAATGGTGATCATAACAATTATCATTTTTTTAGAAAGACGTCCTCAGCTAGTCTGGCCTACATGTAACTCCAGACCCACAGCAATTTAATTGACTCTTAACTGCCTTCTGAATTGACCTAAAACATCACTCAGTTCAAGGGCAATTAAGGGTGGACAACAAATCCTGGCCTTGCTACCAACTATGAAAGTATGACAAAGGAAAAATATGTCAAACATAATCTTGTCTGGTTTCTTTCCTAACAGATGAACTTGGCCTATGCTGTATGTCTCTAAATATTTGTCTTTTGTAGTTAGAAGGCAAATAGTTCTGACGATTATACCCTACAGCAGCATGGGCTATGGGCCTTGTCAGAAAACACACTAATTACATTAAGTTAGTGGGTAGGAGAGCGGGTCAATCAAACAGGATATGTTCCACCTCATCAATTCTTTAAAGCCCCTGTCATTTATGATCCAACCAGAAAAGATTCTAAGATTACATCAAACATCAGTAAAAGCACAATAATAAAGTCTGATCTATAGCTGCCTTCATTGACTGAAATGTTAGAAGGTCTCATTCACAAAAGTTCCAGTCAAGTATAATAAATAAATGTATATTAGATATGGACAACTAGGGTCAAATGAATCTTTTGAAGTGTATAAAGAATGTAGGGGCATTCCTAAAAGGGAAATCAGGAGGGAATATGAGAGGGAGGGAATATGAGAGAGTCTTGGCATATAAGGTTAAGGATAATCCAGAAAGATTCCACAAGTACATTAAGAGCAAAAGAGCAACCAGAGAGAGAGAGAATAGGGCCTTGTAAAGATCAATGAGATCATCTATGCATTGAACCTCAGGATGCGGGGGAGATACTAAATGAATATTTCGCGTTAGTCTTTATTGTAGAGAAAGAAATGGAGGATAGGGAAATAAATATTGATGTTTTCAAACCATTTCACATTGCAGAGGAGGAAGTGCTGCAAGTCTTAGAAAACAAAAAAGTGCATAACTCTCCAGGACCTGATCAAGTGTATCCCAGGACGTTGTGGGAAGTTAGGGAAGAAATTGCAGGCCCCTAGCAGAAATATTTATATCATCTATAACCAGAGGTGAGGTGCTGGAGGACTAGAAGGTGGCTAATGTTGTGCCTTTATTTAAGAAAGGCTGTAAGGAGAAGCCTGGGTACTATAGACCTGTGAGTCTGACATTGTTGGTGGATAAGTTGTTGGAGGGGATTCTCAAAAATAGAATTTATGTGCATTTGGAGACACATGGAATGATTAGGGATAGTCAGCATTGTTTTATGTGAGGGAAATCGTGTCTCACAAACTTGATTGAGTTTTTTGAGAAAGTAACAGTTAAGATTGATGAGGGCAGAACAGTAGACATTGTTTACATGGACTTTAGGAAAGCCTTTGACAAGGTTCCACATGGTAGACTAATTAGTAAAGTTAGATCACGTGGGAGTCAGGATGAGCTTGCCAATTGGATACAAAATTGGTTTAATGATAGCAGACAGAAGGTGGTGGTGAATGGTTGATTTTCGGACTGGTGGCCTATGAACAGCAGTGTTTCACAGGGATTGGTACTGGGTTCACTTTTGTTGTCATTTATACAAATGATTTGAATGAGAATATTAAAAGCATGGTTAGTAAAATTGCGGAAGGTATCAAAATTGGGTGGTATAGTGGACAGTGAAGAAGGTTATCTAAGATTACAAAGAGATCTGGATGAATTGGGTCAATGGGCTGAAGAGTGGCAGATGGAGTTTAACTTCAATAAATGTGAGGTATTGCATTTTGGTAAAACAAACAAGAGCAGGACTATACAATTAATGTTAGTGCCCCGGGTAGTGTTGTAGAACAGAGAAATATAAGGGTTCACATGCATAATTCTTTGAAATTTGCATCACAGGTGGACAGGTTGGTTAAGAAGGCATTTAGCAATCTTGCCTTCATTGCTCAGACCTTTGACTATAGAGTTTGGAGTCATGTTGAGGTTGTACAGGACATTGGTGAGGTCTCTTCTGGAGTACTCCGTGCAATTCTGGCTGCCCAGTTATAGGAAGGATATTATTAAGCTGGAGAGGGTTCAGAAAGGATTTGCCAGGATGTTGCATGGAATGGAGAGTTTGAGTTACAAAAGTAGGCTGGACAGGCTTGGACTTTTTTCACAAGAGCATAGGAGGTTGAAAGGTGACCTTATAGAGGTTTATAAAATCATGAGGAGAACAGATAAGGGTGGGAGATTTCAAAATAGGGGGCATATTTTTAAGGTGAGAGGTGAAAGTTTTAAAAAGGAGATGGGGGCAACTTTTTTACACAGAGAGTGGTTCATGTTTGAAATGAACTGCCACAGAAGAAGTAATGGATGCAGGTAGAGTTACAACATTTAAAAGACTTTTAGGCAAGTACATGAACAGGAAAGGTTTGGAGCGATATTGGCCAAAAGCAGGCAATCGGGAATTAGTATAGTTTGGGAATATGGTCGGCTAGGACTAGTTGGATCGAAGGGTCTGTTTCCATGCTGTATGACACTATGACTATGACTCAAATATGTCACAGATTTGCATTAACTTGTTTTGGTAGCAATTTAAAATATCTTACAAATAATACATCTGCCCACGTTTACTGTATAAATAAAGCTCTATGTATGAAACATAGACCTGCGGAAGCTGGAGATCTGAAACAAGCAAAAACAAATTGCTGGGGAAACTCAGCGGATCTGGCAGCATCTTTAGACAGAAAACAGAGTTGACGTTTCAAGTCCAGCAACCCCACCTAGTAAGTGATAGCAACTATGAGACGGTGTAATTGTGCTAATGGCGGGAGTTGGGGGCGAGTAAGAGAGTGCGGATAGGTGGAGACAGAGTCTGAACAGAGAGAAAAAATGGTTAGGTGGACAATGGGATTGTTGTTGGTAAGCCAGGGAACAAAAGAAACTAGATAGGTGATAACTGGGGCAATGAGTGGGTGAAAATGGATTGGCTGTGCTGAAAGAAATCTGTGTCATGGAGTGGTAAAAGACCCAGGAGGAAAGCCATGCTGAATGTATGCTGGAAGAACACCTCATCTTCTACCTAGGGACGTTACAGCCTTCGGGACTCAACATCAAGTTCAATAATTTTAGAGTCTGAACACTTCTTTTCTTGTCTTTTAATGTCCTCAGGAATAACTAGCTGAACTCCGCTTGTGAAAAAATGTCATCATTAATATAGAAAAGATTAAATACAGAATTAATTATGAATTGGAAATAAGATCTGTCATGCCCACCTTTATAAATAATATTGAGAGGTGGGGAAATCCGAAATGCAGCATTGTTTTTGGTTGGCATTTCCAGATCAAATCCACAGGGCAGGTTTTCCAGAATAGCATCCATGTATCTGGTTGTACCTAACCATAGGTTAATATCCACTTTTGCTTGTACAGGCCATCCTATTACATGCCTTCCTGGCAGCTGTAAAGGTATGCATATAATCAAAATAGAACATTTGCTTAACTGAATAACTTCATAGTTGAGTGGGGGAAGCAGGTACAAAATAACATTGATATATTTGGGGTTTATGTTTGAATTCAGCCTCCGATTAAACAAAGAAGTTTCCTTTACCACCACAAACCCACTGACTCCCACAGTTACCTGGACAATTCATTCTCACATCCTTTCAAGACTCCATTCCATTTTTCCAGTTCCTCTGTCTCTGTCATGATAATGTCAACTTCGAAAGGCGGCCTCTGAAATATCCACCTTCTTCCTTAACCGAGGATTCCCCAGCACTGTAGTTAACAGGGCCCTCAGTCGAGTAAAACCCATCTCCTGCACTTCAGCCCTCACTCCCTCCCTTCCCTCCACAACAGTGATACGATCCCCCTTGTCCTCACTTACCATCCCACCAGCATCCCCATCCAGAGGATCATTAGCCACCGATTCCACCACCAGACACAAATTCCCCTTCCCTCCCTTGTCAGCCTTCTGTTTCCTCTGGGATACCTCGATCCACTCCTCCTTCACTCCTAACACGTCCACACACCTGCATGGCATCTTCGCCTGCAATCGCAGAAGGTATAACACTTGCTGACTTACTTCCTAACCCTATTATAGACTGGGTGACCAATTCACAGAACACCTACATTCTGTCCATTAAAAAGACCCTGAGCATCCAGTTGCCTGCCACTTTAACAAACTACCGTGGTCTTTGGCCAAAATATCTGTCTCAGGCTTGCTGCAGTGTTCCAAAGAAGCTCAGCACAAGCTGGAATAACAGCACCTCATTTTCCGCTTGGGAACTCTCTAGCCTGAACTTAAATCAAGTTCAATAATAACACTCCGAGACATCCTTTACCATGGCACCAGGGACGCAACACACCTTCCTGAAGTCTCACTCACAGCCACAGAAACACCTGTCTGTGCCCTCGACTAGAGGGTCTCCAATCACAATTGATCACGTGGACCTTGACACATCTCTCTTAATAGCAGAGTCAGTCATGGTTCCTCACAAATAGGAGTTGAAATGATCAATACTCCTTTCCAAAACGCTTAGACAACTGTAACCTTGTAAGATTTTGTCAGGTAGGAGTATCCAGGGATAGGACCTGGGTGAGGACATTTGGGTCAGATTTTTCCCAACCCTCAATCGAAAATGTGTCAGACAGGTTTTAAAAATGGAAGCCTGAGCCCAGATATTTCCGCTTCTGGAATTGGCAATTTTCATCAGTAAGGAAGAAGGCTGGGGTGTGTTTGTGAGATTGGGAAACTGTGAGCTGCTTACAGAATTAAATATTTTGAAACTTATACAATTTCGTTAAAGGCAGGTGGGTTGGGGTTTTGGTCATCCATGTAAATCACTCCAGCAGCCTTGAGCCATGCACTATGGGTAAACCATGATTTGTACACAGGATTTGTATGAACAGTACAAAAGCCGTTGCTTACTTGATGTGTCATCATGAAATACTGTACCACAGATTATATCTGTTGGTACTAAATTTAAGTGATGACAATGCTTTTATTTGAAAAGCTAAAAGTAATATAACGTGCCAGTCAGGTTGTCATGTCTGACAAGTGGAAAGTTATCAAGGGAGCAAATAGCTACAACAACATGAAACTCAGAGAAGCAAAGGGATATTGGGATGCTTGTCCACAAATCCCTGAAGGTGGCAGGACAGAATGGTACATGGAACACGTGCCTTTATCAGTAGAGGCATACGTTATAAGAGCAGGGAAGTAATGTTGGAGCTGTAGAGGACTTTGGATAAACCACAGCTGAAGTACTGTGTGCAGTCCTTGTCATCGCACTATAGGAAGGATGTGATTCCACTGGATGGAATGCAGTGGGGATTCACCAGGATATTGCCTAGAATGGAGCACTTTAGCTGTGAAGAGAGTTTGGATAAGCTTGTGATATTTTCTTCGGAGCAGAGCATTTTCTTCAGAGCAGAGGGGGGCATCTGATTGAGGTGGATAAGATTATAAGGGGGCATGTATAGAATGCAGCTGTTTCCCTTAGGTGAAGTGACTGCACTTTGGCTGAGGAAAGGTTAAAAAGACTTGGATTGTTTTCACTGGAAAGAAGGCAGCTGAGAAGTCTACAAAATTACGAGAGGTATAGATATGTTGGATAGTCAGAGGCTTTTTTCCGAGGATTGAAGTTTCAATTATTAGGGGGCATAAGTTCAAGGTGAGAAGGGAAAAATTTAAGAATGCACTGCTAGAAGAGATGGTGGAAACAGGCACATTGGCGACATTTAAGAGAATGGTTACATGAATCGGAGAGAATACAGGGATATGGACCAAATAAGGGCAGACAGTTTGTTTTTTAGATTAGTTAGGGCATGATGATCAACACAGGCTTGGAGGGGCGAAAGGCCTGTTCCTCTTCTGTACTTCTCTTTTGTTCTTTTGTTCTCTGTTCTCTAAAATGTGCTTGAGAGTTGTGTTTTTAATGGGTACTGTGAGTCGTTTGGGGCATGAGAGGGGATAAAGAGGGTAAAAGGGTTGAGGGAGGTTAAGGGGAATGGGAGGATAAGGGGATGTTGGATGGAAATAACGGAAGATAAGGGAATTGAGAAGTATGAGTGAGGTAATAAGGGTGAGGCTATTTAAGGGGAGTTGCGGCTGTGTTGGAGAAGGGTCCATCAGGGTTCCTATGATGTCAGGCCTAGCTTCCGCTGCTGAACTGTTCTCTGGGTGAATGTCAGGCAATCTCCCACACTGAGGGGCAAAACAGATGATCAAGCCTACCAGCGCTCATACAAGGATCATCATACACCAAAGGGCCTTAGCAAAATCCCAGTGACTCAGAGTCAGAATGCCCATCTGTCTATCCTGTGGAACAGAACAATGCAAAGCAGAAGACAATACAAAGGAATAATTTGGCTATGTTTTCTTCCTCTTTTAAAATGCAGTGCAAATTTGAAACAGTTCTATATCAAAAAAAAATGAATACCTTAAGAAATAGAGACTGGATCTTCCCACAGTTTTTCCCCTTCTCATTGTTTTTCTCAGAATACAGGATGTCCTTCGCTTGAATCCGCGCATATGCAATTCTCTTGTTGCCACTGAGCATCCAAATGAATACATCTGGGATCGTATGTTGTGGCTGAAAATATAAAAAGAGAGAAAACAACTAGGACTTTTTTTTTAAACTTAAAAGTCAATATATTACAGGTGCTAGAGATCTGAAATAGAAACAGAAATATCCAGCAGATCAGGCATCACCTTTAGAGAGAGAAACAGACATAACATTTCAGTTATGGGGCCTTTCATCAGAACAAATAACAGAGTTCAGGAGGTGACAAGTGGTCACAGTTGTAAAACAGTAGGATTTTTAGGCAGGGATGGAAGCAAGTGGGGCCCAAAAATACCAAAAATGACCAACCTGCCAGTTTCCCAACCCTGTTCTTCGTGCATTGGTATTTTGTCCAATGTAGGTTAGGGGCAGGGAGGACTAGCCCATTAGACTCATAAAATACCTATGGTGTGGAAGCAGCCGTATGGCCCATTGAGTTCACACTGACCTTCTGAAGCACATCCCATCCCTGTAACCCTGGCCAATCCATCTAACCTGCACATCTTTGGACTGTGTGCAGAAACCACAGCACCTGGAGGAAACCCACGCAGACACAGGGAGAATGTGCAAACTCCACACAGACGGTCACCCGCGGGTGGAATCAAACCTGTGTCCCTCCTGCGGTGAGGCAGCAGTGCTAACTCATAAGCCACCAGGCCTCATTAAGAACCTTGTTAAAGGTGCTAGACAAGAATTTTTGGACCCTTTTGAATTTGCCAGATGTGACTACTTAACTACAACACTGTATTAAAATACTAATACATCAGTGTGTCACTATCCAACCGCAAACCTAATACTTTAAAAAACTCTGTTGTAAAATTAAATACAGCATGCATTGATAAAACAAACAACAGATATTAAGAAGAAAGCCTGTCCAGCTATGGCCTAAGAGGTATTGTCACTGGGCTATTAATCCAGATACCCAGGTAACGTTCTGGGAACCCGAGTTCAAATCCTGTCATGGCAGATGGTGGAATTTGAATTCAATAAAAATCTAGAATTAAAAGTCTAATGATAACTGTGAATCCATTGCCAATTGTGGGAAAAACCCACCTGGTTCACTAATGTCCCTTAGAGAAGGAAACTGCCATCCTTACCTCGTCTGGCCTACATGTGACTCCAGACACATAGTGATGTAGTTGACTCAATTAGAGATAGGCAATAAATGTTGGCCTAGCTGGCAATGCCTTCATCCCATGAATGAATAAAAAGTAAGTATGTAAATGGGGAAAAAATACAGGACTATGGAGAGATAGAGAATGGGACTAATTGAACAACCTCTTTCAAAGATCTAACATTAGCATGATGGGCTGAATCAGCTCTTTCTATGCTGTCCTGGTGGCATTTATAAATACCTAACTGGTCTTCATTGAAGCTCTGTGACTGACCCCATATGTCCACAGTCATACCAGATAGTCTGTGTTATTGCCTTCTTGAAACACTCCTAGATCAATGGAGATTGTTTTTTGCCTAACCCCTTCAGAACAAACAACATGAATTTTAACACAGAGCAAGTTTCTGCCTCATCCTTAGACTCCTTAATCAGATTGACAAACTAATGTTTGACTGCAGTGAAATATTCCTTTCTATTCTTGACTGCAGTGTACCTCATCCGCAAGAAATCGTAACTTTTGCATCCAGTTCTGAATTTCACGCAGTGATTCATTCATTGACATCATCTTCTTCTCCTGAATCATTGCCCTTGCTTCATTGCTTATCTGTTCCTGGAATACAAAGAAAGAATGAGCAAGGTCATAACCATGAAAGCTGACTTTGGTTCATCAAACACTGCTTTCTTTCTTCGTTTCCAGTTTTCTGTCAGCAGGTTACGCTGAAATGTTTCTGCAGGCATGCATGTTACTCAGCAATCTGGAGAGGGGCCCCTGAGTTTTTGACTTTCTCCTCCAAAAAAGGCAACTTAAAGGTTATGTGAACCTGGAATTCAGTTCAAATTGATGGCATGAATCTCCTCTTTCTGCTGGTTGTAATGTTTCTGCCTGGAAGACATCTGAACAGTCTCAGCTAAATTCCTTGTAGGCATTGGCTAATACATGCAAAACAAAAACAATACTTCTGTATTGAGGGTTCAGAAGAGATTTACCAGATTTGCCGGGAATGGAGGTTTTGAGTTATAAGGAGAGTCTGGATAGGCTGGGACTTTTTTGACTGAAGTGTAGGAGGTTAAGAGGTGACTTTAAGGAGATTTATAAAATCATGAAGGATACAGATGAGGTGAATGGTAGGCGCCTTTTCACTAAGGTGGGGGATTTCAGGACTGGGGACATATTTTTAAGGTGAGAGGAGAAAGATTTAAAAAAGACTTGAGGAGCAATTTTTTTTATTTTACACAGAGTGGTTTGTGTGTTGAATGTACTTCCAGAGGTACAGTTACAACATTTAAAAGACACAAGTACTTTGGATAAGTCCATGAATAAGAAATGATATGGCTGCTGTCCTTTTTCTCCTTGAGGTGAGCAATCTGTTCAGTTCGACTAGAAACATATCTGACTGGTATCAAGCTGTGTCTGACTGTTCTTGATGCTGTTTCTGAGTGATTGGACAAATCTTCCATTACCCAGTAATGATATTATTGTTTTACTCAGCAAAAAAATTGTACCTTCTGCTTAAAAAAATAAAATACTGCAAGCCTAAATGTCCTTGAAAGAATCCCACATGAATGGTTTCCACTGGTACAGTATTAAACATCAGTGGGCATAGATGGAGAGAGCATTATAGTTTTCAGTTATCTTCAGGCTGTATCCATGAGACACAAAGGAGCCCATGTCAAAGGCACAAGGTTCAAGCAAAGGCATAAAGCAATTTTTTTGAGTTGAGAGTTATGGAGGAACAAGCAGGAAAATGGAGTTAAGGCTCTAATGAGATCAGCACTGACCTCATTGAAGGGTGGATCAAACTCGAACTAAATGGCCTACTCATATTTCAATTTCATTGAGACAAAGTGAGGTGACAAATATTGATCATAGGTAACACATGGAGAGGTTATGATTTTATTTGTGAAGTTTGTTTAGTGTTCCTCAGCTCCACTTCTGACATAAAGTTAAACAATGCTCTAACAGCTGGATTTCTTTAGCCCTACATTGATTAAATGTAAAAGATACCATTACCAGCATAGACCTGACGGGCAAAATGATTTTATTTTGTGCCATAATGACTGTATGTTCTGGAAATTGTAGTTAAGCATCACAATGATATGAGGCTTGATGTACTTGTCTCAAATTTCTCCAGCCACTATTGGCAGAGGCATTAAGCCCATTTATTCTAAATGCATGAACACACCAGCATAAATTTCCAGGCTCATGTTGTGATGACCCTGGAGCAGAACTGCTGTTTGAATTACATAGTTACTGCTTCATTCAATCCTGAAACCATATCTTTCATAACATTCCCTCCCCTTATTTTAAACTTGCAGTTGCAAGATTTTCCTTATCAGTCTGTTCCTTCTATTTCATTTTTGGCCACAAACGCTGGTCCAACCCAAATTGCCACAACCCTCACCACTTCAAATTTGGCAAGGAGGCAGATCCCAAATCCACCTCCACTGGAACAGGAATTGAGCCCCTTGCAGTTGGCACCAATCCGATGCCCACCAGCCCTCCACAAGAGTCCAAGTTACTTTGACAACTTCTATGTGCTTATCTCCATCTGCAGCTCTGGATAGCGATAGTAGAGATTGTGATTTTCTTTCTATCATAATGCTGACCAGAAATCTCTCTCTCTCTCTGTAACCACCTGACACGGCTGTGTGATGGAAGGATTTACAAGTTGATCCTGAACCTGTTTGGCCATGTTACGAATGCACATTCTTGATCATCAAGTCATGGAGTGGGATGTGAAGCTAGATACTCAAAGGCAGCAGCACTAATCACTAAGCTACAAGACTTCCTCACTCCTTAAGATTTACAGTATTACATAACATAAAGCCATGCCAAAATACAAACTGTAATCAAAAAGTGCAATGTTAAAGGTCCAAGTCATTAACTTTATTTTCTTGTTGGAAACCAATAAAATGAAGTGAAGTGTATTAGACATTTGAAGTATGTTATACTGCTTATAAAGGTTGCATAATATTTTGGAATTTTCTAGTAGTCAGCCAATTTGATATTATTCTCTTTTGGAAGCAATTTTAACTTTAGACCATTTTAGTTTGGTCTAGTAAGTATTAATTTGGATCTAACCTCAACCAAATAGCTGAGGTATGCCAATTTTTGACACATATTGGCTCTTGCCATGTTTAAAAGCTCCTGTACCTGTAAGTGCCTTTTACTGAGCAAGTTTAACAGACACAAAAATAGGGGATACTGTAGGAGACTACAGAAATTAAAGAAAATCTTCCCTGAACTTTTCTGTGGAAGAAACAAAATTATTGAGGCATTAAAAGAACGGTGTATTTTGAAAGTTTTCTTTGCATACATTCTTTTATTGGACAGGGGTGAGAAGAAATCTGTTGGACTGATAATCATGATTTATCCAGTCAGACCAGTGATGGGACTGTTTGTTTTCTGATCTATGTGGGAAGGTGAAGCAGCATATGTGGTGGACGAGATATAGCTGGAGTGTGGACACAAGATTGTGAGAAGGTGTGATAGTACTTCCAGAAACCAGAACTGGCAAGCCGACCTATAAAGGACCCAGGTGTCAATTCAGGACAGAACTGAAGTCAGCCTGAACTCAGCCATTTTTGCAGAGTGGTCCAGCTCCCAAAAAGGGAAGTTTGAAATTATTTCTTCATTGTGCCAGGAGAGAGCAATTGTTCAATTTTTTGATGCTGTATGTCATTGGCCTTTGGTTAATTCTGAATTTAAATAATAACCCAAATTTATGTTAGAACGTCCAAAGTAGATAATGTGCTGATTGTCTCAAGGATTCCTTCAAATCACAGGATTAGGTCTATTATTAATCTAAGCTGTAATGTGTTTTTACAAATAGTCATCAGGTAGTAAAGACATTGGGTATTGCTTAAAAAAAAAACACATTTTGTCCTAGCTTTTTGTTTTGTACTCATCAGGACATTTTAAAAGAATTACCAAAGTAAAGAGGGAATGATATTTATACTATGAGAAGAGAGTGCTGATTGGCTATCAAGTGGACTCTGCTTGGTCACGACATTGCCATGGAGAATATATCAGTTGAGTGATGACTGGCAGTTAACTGCTAAGCTTTGTTTAAACTTAAACCAAGTAGATTGGCTTTGATAGGTCAAGGCATTCCCATGGGCCAGAGGATGTCTATCATCTATTTGGTTCAGTAAAAACAGCACAATGAATGTACGCATTCTTTCTGCCTGCAAAGAACAGGCTCTGTGTATTAATATATGTAGTTTCCATCACACATAAATACACCACACTGCACAGCCGAATGTCAATCTTAAATTTGTTGTTACCACAAGATTAGAAGCTTCTTCCATATATTTTTAAGAATTATTCTTACAAAATTGCAATTCAAGTCTTTGTTCAATAATTGAATAAGGAAACAAAGCATTTGGATGTGACACAAAAAAGTTGCTGCCGCCCAGTATTTACTTTCTCGCCTTCTCCAATGGCAAATCCCCCTGCCCCCTAAAATAACCTTTCTGGCACCTGCCAACAGCCTCAATGACCTTGTGCTGGCTCCAGTACAATGAGCTGCACCAAGCCACTTATCCGCAACTGTAACACTCTGAGGTCAGATCCTTCAGCCTCCATGCTCCAAAGGGCAAGGCGAGCTGTCAGTCAGCCACCTAACAGTTAAAAAACCCCCATCATCTGTCTTTTCCATACATTAAATCTCAAGGAATGAATTGCATTGGGAATAAATTGTGGAAAGGAGGCTAGAAGAAGTTGATGGGAATTAATACTTGTAATTGTCTTTTAGCTGCTGTACTTTGACAATTCTAAGAGGCATCATGTCTTAAAGGCCAACACACCAAAATATTTCTTCAGAGCTGGTCACTTCAGCTGAAGTCCAGCACAACCTCCATTGTCACACCTAATTTGATTTCTGCCTGACTTTCTGTGGCTGAACAGGAGCAGCTTTGAGGTCACAGCCTTTATACACACTGTGTTCAGTCAGTGTCCTACCAGTTCCATCCTGCTGGTACTGAAGCGTTTCTTGTCAAGGGCCGTTTGTTCAACGCCTTCCATTTCCTTTTCAGTAAAGCTGGCAAAATTTCTGGAACACAAGTCCATTAAGTTATTAGTTAGATAAGTGGGTGGCTCTTTCACATTCAATAGCAAAGGTTCATTGCTAGCACTGAATTTCAAGGGAAAGTCCCACCAACTGGCTACTGCTAACAAAAAACTTTGAATAATTGACATAAATGAATCATTTGCTCATTGTAATCCTGCAATTCTTCTCAGCAGCTAAAGGAAGTCAAAATTAACTCATTTATCGCTCACCCCTGATCGCTATCCAGTGGCATGCTGCTAAGTCTCTGAATGGTATTCTGAGTGAAAGCATGAGATGAATTGACTACCATTCCATATCATAGAATCACAGAAGCTATGCCTCTAGCCAAGCTGTTATTGTACACCTATAGCACTGGTGTCCACCTGACAAACTGAAAAAATGCCCAAGCATGACTTGTCCATAAATAGCTATAATTTGACCGATTTACTGCCCCATCAATCTACTCTTAATCCTCGTTAGTGTGAGGGGAGGGTTGTTTTGCTATAAGGCATCAGATAGTGACTGACAATGATGCTGAGCTCAGATTCAAAAGAGCCACTTGGCCTCAGTCCAAAGCCTTGGGCTAAACATGAACAGAAGAGCTGAACTCCAGAGGTGAGATGAGTGACTGCCCTTGAAATCAAGACAGCATTTGACCAAGCATGGCACCAAGGAGCCCTGGCAAAACTGGTCAATGAAAACCAGGAAGAAGACTTTCCATTGTTTGAAGTCACTCCTATACAAAGGGAGATTGGGTATGGTTGTTGGAAGCCACTCAGCTCCAGGACATCTCTCCAGGAGTTCCTCAGAGTAATGTTCTAAATCCAAGCATCTTCAACTACTTCAATGCCATTCCTACTTAAAGGTCAGAACTGGGGATGACCACTAAGGATTGCACAATGTTCAGCATTATTCACAAATCCTTAGATACTGAAGCAGCTGATATCTGCGTGTAGCAAGGTTTGGATATCATTCAGACTTCAGGTGATAAATCTTTTATATATATCCCATATAATATATATTTAAAAGCATAAATACCAGTCAATGACCATCTTCAACAAGAATGATTCTAACCATCTTCTCTTGACATTTAATGGCTTTATCGTAATCAATTCCACACTACATGAATATCTTTTAGCTTACCATTGAGTAGAAACTTAACTGGACATCTCTAAAATGTATTTCATGGCATTCCTAATTGCCCTTGAGAAGTTAATGATAAGTCCCTTCTTGAGTCATATCAGTCCATTTGTGAAAATACACCTGCAGTGCTCCCAGAGAAAGAGTTTCAGGATTTTGACTCAGCAACAATGAAGGAATAGTGAGAGGCAGGGTAGTGTTTGAGAATAGGACAGCAAATTGTAAGTGGTGGTATTCCCATGTGCCTGCTGTTCTTGTTCACTTAGATATTGCAGGCGGTAGTTTTGAGAAGTCCTGCTGAAGCAGCCTTGATGAATTGCTGCAGTGCATCTTGTCGATGGTACACACTGCTTTGATGAGGAAGTGAATGTTGAACGGTTGATGGGGAGCCAATCAAGCAGGTTGCTTGTCCAGGTTAGTGTTGTGCTTCTTGAGTGCAGTTGGAGCAACAAAGCCAGTGGAGAATACCCCATCACATTCCTGAACTGTGTTTTAAATCAGGAGTTGACTTTCTCACTGCAAATTACCCAGCCTCTGATCTGCTGTTGAATTCATAGTGTTCATACAGCTAAGGGAAGTCAGAAGTGTGGTGCTGGTGGAATTTGAAATCAATGAATAAAATCTGGATTTGTAACCTAGTCTCAGTAATGATGACCTTGAAACTATCATCGATAATTGAATGAACCAATCCAGTCCCTTAGGAAAGGAAATTTGACATTATCTTTCAGTCTATATTCACACTATTGTAGTTAACTCTTAGCTGCCGTCTGAAATGGTCAAGCAATCCACTCAGATCCAGGGCAATTACGGTTGGGTGACAAATGCTCCCTTGCCAATGATGTCACATCCCGTCAATGAATAAAAAGAATGAAGTGCAGTTTAAGGCATGCCGTGTTTATTCAATATCACTTAAGTTCCAATCAGGTGATTCCCTGAACATAATCCTAGCAAAGATATTAATACAAGGCCTTGGTGTGACCAACACCGAGAGTATTGTATGCCAGTTATGTTTCATTACCTGATGATATATTTTTCATAGAGGGAGTGCAGAGAAGATCCACTAGGCTGATACTGGGGATAGTTGGACTATCCTATGAGGAGAGATTAGTTTGATTGGGCTTCTTTAAGTGTAGAATAACATCCCTACTTCTGAAGTCAAGTCCTCTTGCAATGAAGACCAAAAAACCATTTGTGTTCCTAATTGCTTCCTGCACGTACCGGTCTGCTTTCATCAATTGGTGTACAAGAGTACAACTAGAGTTTCGAAGGATGAGAAGGGATTGATTGAAATATATAACATTCTAACAGGGCAGGGAGGAAGGTTTTCCTGGTGGTGGATTCTATAACCGGTGGACACGGTCTAAGGATAGAGAATAAACCATTTAGAATTCGGATGAAGAAAAACTTCTTCGCTCAAACAGTAGTGAACCTGTGTAACTCTCTACCAGAAAAGGCTATGTAGATCAAGTTATCGAAGAGCGAATCATTTTCAGATTTTGAACACATCCAGGGATATGGGGAGTAATGGAGAGCATTGAGATAGAGGATCAGCAATAATCATTTGATTATCAAAGCAGGCTGGAAGGGCTAAATGCCCTACTCCTGCTCCTAGTTTCTCTGTTTTGATGCTTCTATGATTTTTGACAACATCCAGAATAAATCACCCCCACTTGACTGGCACCACATTCACAAATATTCGCTCCCTCCACCACCAATGTTCAGTAGCAATAATGTGTATCATCTGCAAGATACAATTCACCAAGGTTCCTTAGGCAATATCTTCCAAACCCACAGCTACTACCATCTACTAGGACAAAGGCAGCAGATACATAGGAGCTCCACTACATGCAAGTTCTCTCCAAGATGCCCATTGACTTGGAAATATATTTCCATTACTTTACTGTCACTTGGTCAAAATCCTGGAATTTCCTTCCTAACAGCATTGAGTCTGCCTATAACACATGCCCTGCACCTGTTCAAGAAGGCAGTTCACCACAGCTCTCTATGGCATCTCAGAATCGGCAATAAATACTGGTTCAGCCAGTGACACCTACATCCCATAATTTCTTAAAAATCCAGCCCTTTGGCATTTCAGTTTTTTGGTCACCATTTGTTTTTCTTAATCCATTTTTGCTTTTCTAATCTTATTCTTCGTTGACTCACGACATTTTCTGTGTTGTTGTAAGTATCTTTGGATTATCTATTTGTTTAAGCCCTTTGTTTAAAAATTATTCAGTCAAATACTGAATATAAATGGTCTGCAAGATTAGAGTGCAGCAACATTATTTAAACAGGTAAAACATATCTGCTAGTATATGGATCAGGAATTAACACCTACAAGTGGAGCAATAAGGTGCATCACAATCTAGCAGAGACTTAACCATAAAATGTAATTGTTATAAATAAAAACATGAATTCCAAAAAGAATCAATATAAAGATAAATTGCTGCAAGTATTCATAAAATATGTTTATACGGCTAAAAGAATGAAATGTAAATTGCATTTAATTCTGGTCGCCACATTACAGGAAGGATGTGAAGGCTTTGGAGAGAGTGCAGAAGAGGTTTACCAGGATGCTACCTGGATTAGAGGGTATGAGCCACAAGGAGAGGCTAGAAAAACTTGGGTTGTTTCCTCTGGAGCGGTGGAGGCTGAGGGAGACTTGATAGAAGTCTATAAAATTATGAGATGCATAGATAGGGTTGAAGGTCAGAATCTTTTTCCCAGAGTTGAAATATCTGATTCAAGGGGATATGCATTTAGGGTGAGAGGAGGAAAGTTCAAAGGAGATGTGAGGGGCAAGTCTTTTACACAGAGAGGTAGGGGTCTGGAACGCGCTGCCATGGGTAGTGGTGAAAGCAGGTACGATAGGGGTGTTTAAAGGGCTTTTAGATAAGCACATGAATATGCAAGGCATGGAGGAATATGGACCAAAGGCAGACAGAAGGGATTAGTATAATTTGGTGTCATGTTTGGCACAACATCAAGGGCCAAAGGGCCCAATACTGTGCTGTATTGTTCTATGTTCTAAATTTGGAAATGGAAAGGCATTTGGGGTATTGTGTAACTGTATGAGTTCTCAGTTGGTATATCAGAGTCATTTGAGTATTTTACCTGCATCTGACTATAAATTCCCACAGAATAGCTTTCATCTTCTCATTCACTCTAGAGTCAGAAACCTTCATGTATTCTTTGATTTCTTTCAAACCTTCTTCCTAAATAAGAAATTGAGATAAGGGATAAAAGTGTCAAGCTCCTTCATGTTTTTTTGTGGGGGTTAGGCTCACTATATTGTGACCAGTTTGCCTCTTAAACACTCATTGCCAAGTGTGTCATTGATACTTAACCTTCAATAAATGGTTACACATATCATATCTACTTTCACACTTGGGAACTTACTGTACAGCACACGCAAAAGGCTCTAACATATGCAAATGCCTCATGCCGATGATATTGGACTTTGTAGAGAAGCAAATGCACAATTCTTTATGGTTGGCTAACAATCTGAGTTGATAACCAATTAACATTTGGTTCCCCAGTAACACAGATACTGATTTCTGCTTTACAGTAAAAATCCTGCTAAATGATCTTGAAAAAAGAATTGTGGTGGCTTTACAGATGTCAGCAAAGCTCAAGGCAGTGATAGAGTGATTGTACTGTTGGGAGAGGAATGTTGTGGAAGCCAGAAGCTTTGATAATGTGAAGGTTATGGCAAAGTTAATGGTGGGATCCCATTTAAATTGATCTTTCTGCCTGGTCCACAGTCAACCAGCCAGATTGAACAGCTGTTGAGTGGAAAGACCAAGCTGGAAGGGTAGGGTAAAGAAGGGAGGAAGAGGAAGATCACAGAGATCGTGACAGATAAGGCACTCCTGCTCTCTAGGCCTACAAGCAATGCTGGAAAAGGTACTTACTGGATCCAATCCCACACTCGTTATTTCAGTTACAAATCACTGGGGAAATTACTGCTGCTTAAAAGTGTGCATATTGAAATAACTGACCTGCCCTCCAAGGAACAGGTTATTCATCCAAACCCCATGTCAACACCCTCACCACCACAGTTGACCCTCATTGAAACTGGAAATAAATGGATTTGAAGCAGGTTTGTATTGGGTTCCAGATTTTTGACATTTCAACCTCCTTTTAGGCCCCTTTCCCAGGTAGGAGGAATTGAGGGAACTGAGTATATTGCAATTGTATAGCAGGAGGGCTGGTGGTAGTTTTGGTGAGTGTCTCAGTTGGTGCAGGGACAGATTGAGGTGGGGGTATGGAGGGGCATGAAGGGTGGGGAATAGAATAAAATATCATTTGGTGGGGGCACATTAAGACACTGAGATGACAACGGAGAGGATGATATTAGGGGAAGTTGGAATCTTGGAGTAGGATGTTGGCTAGTTTGTGAGGTCAGGAGGAATTGCTGTTCCCAATGGCTCACGAACAGTCCTACCCCCAGTACACCCTTCCCATCCACCAACCTTCATTTTAGCAGCTTCTTTCAAAAGCTCAAACAGACCAAAGTGCCAGGCAAGAGAGTGGTACTTCATGTGCACATCGCCACTTACCTTTGAAGCAGAAGTGGCCAGATTTGAAGCGGCTGAGGATGAATGTAAAATTTTCAAACCATTAACATTTCACGTGACCCATTCCTAAGGGTTAAATTTACCCTAGGAGAGTGGAGAAGGTCACTGATATGTGGAAAGGTGGAAAGGCTGATCTTTTAGGGACAGGTAAATTATTGAGAAAGGGTCAGAGAGAAAGTTCAACAAGTTCAGTGTAGATGGAAGAAATTAATTATTAGGTAGCTTTTTAAAAAAAAACACTAACAAGCCTGTCAGCAATTTTGTCCAGGACGTTAGAATTGTGTAGCCGAAAGATTTGGTTCTCCCAGTGACTCTTGACATAGATGCATGGTTTCTTGTTATTAAATGGCAAATAATAGTAACATCTGCAAACAAAAGAAGGGACCGAGTTAGGATCAGTCAGTGTATTTGTTACTTGTGTTTTACTACCTGAGCCAAAGATTTCAGGAAGCCTGAGGACCGGGAGAGTCAAAGCCCTACCTTCCACATGGTCTCCCTGTCTAGATTAACAGAAATAAACAACTTGTGTTACATAGAGTTATAATCAGAGTTCTCGGCCCTTCTCCAGTTCCACTCCATTTGTAATTTTCATCACTCCACCATTGGCCATGCCTTCAGCTGCCTGGGCCTTAAAGCTCTGAAGTTTCCTCTCCATTCTCTTTTTAAGATGGTCTTTAATGCCAACCTCTTGGACCAAGCTTTTTGTCACCGGTATGACTATCTCCTCATGTGATGACGCTCCTGTAAAGTGTCTTGAGACATTTTGCTGTGTTAAAGGCAAGTACACAAATTCAAGTTGCTGCTATCACTGTAGAAAAATATTCAATAGCATAATACAGTAAGGCGAATCAGACAAAATAGATGTCCACCCATAGAACAAGGTATTTGGGAGGTGGCCTAAATTTGATTAAGGTGGCTTTTAAGAAATGGTGCAAAAGATGAGGAGGCACCTCGAATAGAGTGTTTAAATGAATGAAGCCATTGGTGGAGCTAAGGGAAGGAGACACAAGAGGCCAGAAGCAGAGGAATGGAGTGTTTGGGGAGTGGAATTTTTGGAGAGGTTTACTGTGGAGGGGTAGAGAAAGATGGAGGAGCAAGAGCATGAGGAGATTTCAGTACAAGCAGCTAGAAGACTTAGATTCAGTACAGATCATCTAGGGCACTGGTGATAGTTGAACAGGACTTGATGCACATTAAAATACAAACGGCAGAGTTTTGAATGAGATAAAGTTTGTTGAATGTGGAAGATGGAGTGTCAGTCAAAAGAGTTTGGCATAGCAAGAGTTTAGCATTAGAAATATTTCACATTATGTCTCGTAATCCATTTTTAAAAGCAGTCATGCTGCGTTGGAGATTTAGGTGGCTGGATATTGGTTGATGTGCCTTAGGGTAATTGTGATCTTCCAAAATCATTCTAATTGCTTTCAGAATTTAGAGGAAACTTTCCTAGAATGCTCTTCCTCTGAATTTGCTTCGGTTTTATCTTTCGTTTACTTTATACTAGTCCCAGGAATTGGGAGTCCTAAATTGGCACAGAGATGCCATTCTACCTATCAAGATCTTGCCAGCATTTTACAGGGCAATGCTGTCAGTCCCAACCTGAGGCTCTGTTCTCTTATCTCTTATTTCCCCTGGTTTCTCACTATCCTATTTCTCTTTGAAATCATTGACTGTCTCCCTCTCCACTTCATTTTGATACGTGAGATTAATAGGGTTGTGATACGTAGTTATGATGTGACTGTATAGGACGGTCTTGACCTGCTGGTCCCTCCATCCATCATTTCCATATCTTTGCATTAAAAGATTTAAGTGGGTCATTGTTCGATGGGAACTTGTAGCCATTAGCACATTTACTTGGCTTACAACAGCTTAGACAATTCATCAGTATCTTCGGGTCTCCTAATGTAACCAACACAGCATCATGCTAAGTGCTGATCACAAGCACTTGCATGAGGTATTTTGGTAAAGGAGGATGGAATTTTAATGATCTGGGAGTACCATTTGTATAAGCCTGTTGTTTATGTTTGAAATGTAAATCCAATGGTGGCACTGCACATAAACTGGGATTTTGAACTGGGGTTTTGCTTTTGAAGCCAGCCCATATGGAGGCTAGTTTGACAAACCCCATTGAGACTTTGATTTAAGTGGTTAGTCTTTTCAGTTTTGTGGAACTAATGTCGCATAGTTTTACCTATTTCCTACTATACTGGTCTACCTTATCTGAGGATGCAGTACGTAGATGGATGCAATAAATCTTTAGTCAACTAACACTTGTCTGCAAAATCAATAGTTTTTGTCTTGGAGTGATTTGACTTGACTTGATTTATTGTTGTTAAGTGCACCTAAGGACAGTGAAGAGTTTTATTTTGCATGCAGTACAGGCAGATCATAACATACAAGGACATACAGACCATAGGGTAAACAGAGCGAGGCATACAAAGTTACAGTTGGACACGATGTTCACAAAAGCAAGATCAGCATTAGGTTTGAAATTTGAGAAGCCCGTTCAGTAGTCTAATAACAGCGGGGAAGAAGCTGTTCTTGAACCTGTTGTGACATGTGTTTAAGCTTTTGTATCTTTTGCCTGACAGAAGTGGTTGGAAGAGATTATGACCGGGGTGAGAGGGGTCTTTGATGATGTTGGCTGCTTTTCCAAGGCAAAGTAAATTGTATGATGGTCTGGGCTGTGTTCACAACCTTCTGTAGTTTCTTACTGTCCTGGCAGATCAGTTGCTGTACAAAGCTCTGATACACCCAGACAGAATGCTTTCTATGGTGCATCTGTAAAAGTTGGTGAGGGTCCTTATGGACATGCCAAATTTCCTTAGCAAGTTGAGGAAAAAGGGGCGTCGTTGTGCCTTCTTGATCATTGCATCTACATGGGTGATCCAGGACAGATTGTTGGTTACCGTCACTCCCAGGAACTTGAAACTCGACCCCCTCCACCTCAACTCCATTAATGTAGATAGGGGTGTGTCCTCCTCCTTTCTTCATGAAGTCGATGATTAGCTCTTTAGTGAACAATATCCCAGATTTTACAGGTTTACCAATATTGTTTTGGCAAAAGGCATCAAATCAAAAACAAGGAAGGAAACCTCCTGCTGATTACTACGTACTGCACGTTGCACCCCCACCTTGGCTGATGAATCAGTTCTCCTTCATGTTGATTACCAATTACAAGAAGCAATGAGGATGACAGGGGCACAGAAATGACTCTGGATGGAGACTCCAATCTCCATCACCAAAAATGGATCAGATGCACCACTACTAAAGTCCTAAACAACTTTACCTGTTGGATTGGGCTTGCAGCACGTAGTGAGGAAACCAACAAAAGGGGGAAAAAAATCTATTGAACTTGTCTTCACCCATCTACCTGTCACAGACACGGGCATAGGAATGTTTCAGTAGGAGAGGCCACCACACAAACCTGTGGAGACAAAGTTTCATCCTCGCATTAAGGATACCCCCCACTATATTGTGTGGCACTACCACCATGCTAAGTGGGACAGGTTTTGAACAGATCTAGCAACTCAAAACTCACCTCCATGAGTGCTGTGGGCCATCACCCATGTGTCAACCTGGTGAAGCTATAAATACAAGGCCACTTGCATGCTAAGCAGTGAAAACAGCAAGTGATAGACAGGGCTAAGCAATTCCATAACCAACTGATCAGATACAAGTTCTTCAGTTCTGCCACATCCAATCGCAGATGGTAACAGACAATTAAACAACTCACTGACAGTTGTCAAAAGACTTGTCAAGCAGCACTTGCTTAGCAATAACTTGCTGCTCACTGACATTCCACTGCTGACCTCATTTAACTCTTGGTCCAAACATGGACAAAAGTGCTGAATTCCAGATGTCTCTTATCTTCAAGGTCTCATTTGGCTAGGCATGGCATCGAGAAGCCAAGCAAACCTAGAGTCAATGGGAGTCAGAAGCAACATTCTCTGCTGGTTGAAGTTATGCATGTCAAAGAAAAAGATAGTTTTGGCTTTTGGAGGCCAATCATTTCAACCACTGAACATCATTGCAGGAGTTCCTCATGGGAGCATCCTAGGTCCAACCACTTTCCTTCCACTGTTAGGATGAAATGGAGATTTTTCTGAAGATTGCACAATGGTCAGTATTGTTCATGATACCTCACATAGTGAAGTAGTACTTGTCCAAATGCCCAACTGTACCAAGACCCAGTCAATGTCTAGGCTTAGTCTAATAAGTGTCAAGTAACATTTGTACCATGCAAATGTCAAGCAATGACCATCTCCAACAAGCAAGAGTTTGAACATCATCCCTTGGCATTCAATGGTGTTACCATATTTGAATCTTCCACTATCAATAGCCAGGAGTTACCATTATCCAGAAACTGAACTGGATTCACATGAATAAATAATGTCACCAAAATTAGATTAGAGGATAGAGATCTTGTAATGCGTAATTCAAGTCCTGACTCTCTCAAATCTCTTCACCATCTGCAAGATATAAGTCAGGAGTGTGATGGAATACTCGGCACTTGCATGGATGAGTGTAGCACCAAAATCACTCAGGAAACTCATCACCATTCAGGAGAAAGTAGTCCATTTGATTGGCAACACATCCACAATCCTTGATATTCACTCTCTCCACCACCAATGTAGTGGCAGCAGTGTGTGTTATATACAAGATATGTTGCAGTGACTCACCAAGGCTCCTTCAACAGCAGCCTCCGAACCTGTGACCTCTACCACCTAGAAGGACGAGGGCAACAGATGCATGGAAGCAGCACCACCTGTAGCTTTCCCTCAAAACAACGTATCATTCTGACTGGGAACTTTATCGTCGTTCCTTCACTGTTGCTGGGTCAAAATCCTGGAAGTTCCTATTAAACATCACTATGCGTATACCTAAATCACATGGACTGCAGTAGTTTCAGCAGGCAGCTCACCGCCACCAAGAACAAGTATGAACGGGTAATAAATGCCTAGCTAGTGACACCCACATCCTGTGAATGAATAAAAAAGGAATAGATATTGAACTCTACCTGTTGCCTTCAGTTAGCAATGGTTTCTCAGGGGTGCTCATTGATTTGTCGGACTGAGACATATCACCTGGCCCACTGCCATTCAACAGAGATACAGTTTCACCCTCATTCACCACTGGTGGTCGCCTTTTGGTTGGACTGGATGGAGAAACTCTGTCTATGACATTTCCATAATTCCCTGCAGAAAGGAAATGTGAAATGTAACTTCTCATTTACGTATCCTTGCTTTTGAGCCATTAATGCATTTCTTAGCAACACCTCCTAAAAAAGAGAGGATTAGAGGTGCCTTTACACCCCTAGTTTCCAAATTTATTGGCCTGGGTTTTGCTGACAATGGCAAATGACCAGTAGTCGCCACTTGTATCTGCCCACAGATTGCACTAGAACTTATGATTATCACAGCGTTATTATGGTTATTAGAGGAGATCATAAGATCAGCAATTTTTTCCACTGATTTCAATGCCAAGCCTCACCATGAGATATTGTTGTGGGGAAGCTGCTGCTGAGGAAACAGGGAAACAGCAACCTCTTGATGCCCTGGTTACCATGTAGACAGCAGAAGTTGTTATTTGAATCACTTGTAAATAACACTGAGCTAATGGCCTCACCATTCTTATGACGACTACATATGGGCCACTTTGGGAATAGCGAGGAAGCAATCAATCCATGCAAGATATGCTGGAAATTCTTCAGGAAACATTCGTCATTGTTTGAAATGAGCTTATTTTCCAGTGGATTTATACAGTACAATCACACAAACATTTGCTGCAAAACCATCATTGAAATAACTGGACAAATGAAAAATTGGGGAACACAAAAGTGTCAGCCAATGTTTGCATTTACACATGAATGCATTGATGTGGTATTATCACCTTCTTTGGGGAGTCATTGTTTGCCAGTGGCCATAAAGACCGATTGGAAGCGTACAATTTCCTCACTGACCATATGTAAGGCTACTAATGGGTTTCACTGTTTATTCTGTCTGAAGTTAGTAGGACGTGTGCATGCAACCAATTTTCCTCTCTTTTTTGTCCTATCCCTTCCTCAGAGAGTGTGATGTAATGAGAGAGATATTAATGAACAGTTGAGGAGTGTGCTTTCTCACGCTGCACCGAATGACTTCTCAGTACAGTATCAATGCTGTGCTTACAGACTTCAGCATCTACAGATCCAGTAAAACATTGATCATGAAATGTATTGAAACTAACATAGGAATATAGGAACAAGAGTAGGCCATTCAGTCCATCAAGCCTGCTCCATAATTTAGTGTAATCATGGTTGATTAAATACTTCAATGTCATCTAAATGAAGAGACAAAATTGTAACTCCTTACCTAACGACACCTCAAAGCTGATTGGTTTGTCACCAATTTTCCTATCAATCATTGTTGCCTCAAATATTGTACCAAACAGAAGAAAATCCTGGACAGTTTCTTCATCAGACTGGAAAAGACATTTGTTCATCAGATAGTAATTCTGGAAAGACTATCTAAATACAGAGATATCGCAGAATCAATGCTTCTTCCAGTCCTTTGTTTCTCAAATGACTAAAATATTTGTGACAAAGCAAAACAGAATTTTCTAAAACCCCAACTGTGAATCTTTCAAAAGGTGAGAATACTTATTTCAGTATGAATCAGACTCTGAAACTCCACCCCTACTCTCACCCAAAGGGTAAACAAAGACAACACTTAACAAGAAGACGCTCTCTCACAACATTTAAAAAAAAGTTAATTCCAAGGTTGAAAAAGTAGCCAGATAACCGCTTTGGTGGGCAGGGTGTCTAAAAATTCCACTCTACCTCCCCACTCAGGCAGGCAGAGTGACTACTGGCACCCTGGCCAGCCATTGGCTGCTTGTCCCATGTAGATTCATAGCCTTCTATTGCATTGAGAAACTAAATGCTGTTTGTAGAAGATAATGGCTCAGAAAAGGTGAATGTTGGAAACTGTAATAAGCTCCATCTAATCTGATGAATTCATACAAGCTTGGTTGTGGAAAAGGCACAACATTTTAGGATCTCATGGAGTGAAAACCATATCTGAGACCCCTCATAGATGTAGTGACAGTAGCCAGAATCTTACAGGGGCCTGAATGATGTAGTCTATGGAGCAAAATGTGGCAGCATCATGTGAGAAGTCCAATGAGACCCATCTCCACGTTGGGGGCAACTCGTTGCATCTTTTAACTAAGGTCTAGATGAGATTCTTGCTAGGCAGTGGTGACTTCTTAATAGACAGCAGTGAGTTGCGAGTGGCGAGTTGTCTATTCAAGGGAATTATTGCTTGTTATTGGGGAACCAATGGCATAGTGGCTAGTAATCCAGAACCCCCAAACTAATGCTCTGTGCTTATGCTTTTAAATCGAAGGTAGTGAAATTCGAACTCAATTGTAAAAAAAATTGGAATTTAAACCTGGCCCAGTGGTGCCAGTTGCTATAAAAACCCAACGTTTTTTCATTCATGAGGGCTTCATTAGCTAGGCCAGCATTTATTGCTCAGAGGGCAGTTGAGAGTCAATCGGATTGCTGTGGGTCTGGAGTCACATGTAGGCCAGACCAGGTAAGGATGGCAGTTTTCTTCCCTAAAGGACATTAGTGAACCAGATGGGTTTTTCATTACAATCAACAATGGTTTCTTGGTCATTAGAACCTTAATTCCAGATTTTCACTGAATTCAAATTCCATCTCTGCTGTGGCAGGATTTGAAAATGGGTCCCCCAAGCATTACCTGTGTCTCTGGATTAATAGTCCAGCGATAATACCACTTGACGATCGCTAAGGTCCTGTAGGAAGGAAATCTGCCATCCTTACTTGGTCTGGCCTACATTGGATTCTAGACCCACAGCAATGTGGTTGATTCTTAGCTGTCCTTTAAAGTGGGCCAAACAAGCTACTTTTATTAAGGAGCTATAGGCGATGGGCAATAACTGTTGGCCCAATTAATGATGACTATATCACATGAACAAAAGAAATCATCTTATTAACTTGACATGTCACCTCATTATTATACAGCTGTTCTTCCTACCAGCACCACAAGCAAACATGACACTGAGAATTCTTGGTATGAGTGGGTACCTGGCGACTCCAGCTGACCAATACTGTGAAGTGCCGCTATGTTCTTAGCAACAAACAGCAGAATCTATAGCGATCACCAGCAATAGATGTTGAAAGGTAGCTGTAAGGACACTTTGCACACATGGACAGGAATCCCCGACTCACAGATTGGGCCAGGCTGTACTAAGACTGCTCACTCACTGACTAACCACTCGTTTATTTAGCACTTAACTGCATGCTTGCACCAACCCTGCTTTGCCAATTAGTGAACTCACCTAACCAGGCAGTGCTCAGTCAGGGTACATCTTGCTGTACAGCAGTGTACTATGTCAATCTCACACCAGCACCAGGTATCAGCAGCTTACACGGTAAACACACTGCATGTGCAGTAAGCAGGCAGCCCATGGCTCAAAGTCTTAGGGGAACAGTCCTCACTAAAGTGAAACCTGTCAGTCCTGGCACTCCAAAACCAATCCAGGGGATCGGGCACAGCCAAGCATCCAGCTCTGGTGTTCTTGGTCAGGGGTCTGTGCCTCCACAGTCTGGGGATTGGTTAATGGTCCACAGTATCCAGTCTGGAGGCTCAGGCTCACGTGGTTGGGGGAAATGTACAGATATTGGTCAGAGGTCTGGGCGCTTCTTGTCTGCAGCTATCCCGTTGGGTCACGCAAGGGTGTGGGACACAGTCAGTCCATCAGGTCCTTCTGCAGAAGCTAAGGGGAACAGGGGCATTTTGGAGGTTGCAAACAGACCACTGCCTTGGGAAGCAGGCCCAGGGACCTACTCATGGACATTGGGGGCTGTAGGTTGAGGGTTAGGGGGAGATGACAATTGCGAAGGAGGCAATGGTATTTGTAAGAGGGCCTACCATAGAAAATGGATAAGAACAGAGTCATGTGGGAGGGGAGGGGGTTCTCATCCAGGATCATCCTGGCTTCAAGCAGGAGGACAATGTATGGGATGGACATCTCAATAGCCAGGAGCTGGGGGCCAGGCAAAGACACATGTTGACAAGTCTGATTCCAACAAAAGACTTTGTGACTTCAATCAAACTTGAAAATAGTTACCAGGTGTAATAAATCCAATAAACAAAGTTGTCACTGCAACTTCATTCCTTCCTGAAGTTTCATGCCCTTTTCCCCAGATAAATGTAGAAAAAAAACCCAGTGATTATAAAACAAACCCAAGAAGATGGCTCTATTGATTCCACTTCAACTTCAGTAGAATTTGTCTTATTAGAAGAATTAGAGGATTTGGATTCTTCAGACGTATCTTTTGGTACATTCTTCAACTCCTTTGTAAGCTTAGAGACTTTGGAATCTATTGCACCCGCTGACAGAATTTCCACTGCGATTTCAATCAGGAGCCGGCCCCTGTATGATACTCCTTCTCCAAAACCTTCGTTGAGCTCCTGGTAATCGTCCAGTAGGGTATAATTGCGAGTAGAACCATACAGATTGATCCATGCTGGTCCAAAAGTTGGCAAAAAACCTGAAAGAAAAATAAGCTTTTCATTTCACATCACTTCTTAATTTTTGAATATTAAAGTTTTATTTAATGATCATACTCCTTTCGTTTTGTCTTTACCATCTGTATACTATTATCTTTCTGGAGATTGACTCCATTGACTAGCCTCCTGTATGTTTTCTTTATCCCTTTACTTTCCAAAATCATTTAGTCGTCTCTTCAAGCAATTTAAATAATCGGTTTTAATGCCTTTACCTAAGCCTAATACCACAATTAAATTCCCTTTCGCAGAACCCTGTAGGGTCTTTTCTTAAGAGATGTGGCTTTCACTGGCAAGGCATTTGTTGCCCATTTTTAATTGCCCTTGAACTTAGTGACAAACTAGGCCATTTCAGAGAACAGTTAAAAATCAATCACATTGTTGTGCTGCTGGAGTTACATGTGGGACAGACAAGGTAAGGATGACAAATTTCCTTCCCTAAAAGACATTAGTGAACTAGCTGAGTTTTTGTGATGATTGATCTCAGTTCGTACGGATGCCAATACTGAAACTAGCTTTACAGATTTCTTCACTGTATTTAAATTCTACTGGCTGATGTGTTCAATGAATGTATGACACCAAAGCATTATCTGGGTTGTTAGTCAAATGACATTCCTATGATACTGTCATCTCCCTCAAGATTATATTCAATGGCTTGGAATTTTACTCCATTGCAATGAACAATTTGCTTAAAGCAGTTGTGTCAGTTTTGCATAATTCCTGGAAATTTCAAAGCCACCATTTCAATTTCTTCTCTCTTGAAAAGAAAACAAATCAATTTTCTAAGCTAGGTTCTAGATTCTTGTCTCAGGGAACCAGGGAAACTTATTTAAGGCTTCCATTCCTGCCATATTTTTTCCTCTCAGATGTAGGAAGACAAAGGTTGGATTGAAAGTCCCACAGTGCAATGCAGGATGAGTATGGGGGTAGTTTGGATGCAGAGGTGTGCTGGTTAGAAGGTCCACTTTGTTTTTCAAGTACAGTTGCCCAGCTCCCAATACCATTCGTTAACCCCGTGAAACTCACTTCAAGAACATCTAATGGTCCCTTGTACTATCTGTGCCACCATGAGTCCCTTTTATGCCTCTTCATCTCCTCCTTCTCCTCATATTACCCAAGGTCTCCTCCATGTCCCTGCAAACAGCTATGTCCTCCTCTTAGCCCCATGCCACTATTTATCCTATGTGGCCACACAGCCAGTATTCACTGTCAGCTTACAACAGGATGTCTTTAATATGGATATGAAAACATTCCAACAATTATAGGACCAAACATTCTGGACCACTGCTGCACAACCATCAAAGATGCCTACCACTCATACCCACTCACACTTCAGAAAATCTGACCACAGCGCTGTATTCCTCCCCCCAGCTTACAAACAGAAGCTGAAACGAGAGAATTCTTCACAAAATGAAGTACAGTGCCGGTCCAAGGCAATGGAAGTCCGTCTCTGGGACTGCTTGGACCCGATGGACTGGGTCATGTTCAAGTTCAGCGGAAAACCTAGACAAATATGCCACTATCGTCACTAACTTCATTAGCAAATACATGGAGAACTATGTACCAAAGAAGTCAATCAGAGGGTTCCCCAACTGTAAACCTTGAATGAACCAGGAAGTCCAATCTCTACGGTAGACCAGATGTGCAGTATTCAAGTCGGGTGACCCAGACCAATACAGAAAATTCAGGTATGACCTCCACAAAGCCATCAGGGAGGCCAAGAGGCAGTACGGACCAAGTTAGAGGTCCAAACCTACCAAACAGAGTCCTGCCATCTATGGCAAGGCCGAGATAACATTACAGGATACAAAATGAAACAGTGTAAGACGGCAGACAATGACATATCCCTCCCTGACAGGCTCAGTGCTTTCTACGCTCAGTTTGAGCAGAATACCACCAGCGTGGTGACACCTGCCCCGACAGCCCCAGACACACCTGTTCCCCCTGTCACTGCTTCAGACGTCAGATCAGTCTTCCTGGAAGTCAACCCAAGGAAAGCAATGGGCCCGGATGGTGTCCCCGGCCGAGCACTCAGATCCTGTGCGGACCAACTGGCAAAGGTATTCACCAACATCTTCAACCTCTCCGTCCTACAATCCAAAGTCCCTCCTGCTTTGAGAAGACCACCATCAACCCCGTACCCATGAAAACACATGCAGTGTGCCTTCATGACAACCGCCCAATAGATCGGGCTTCAATAATCATGAAGTGCTTCAAGAGGCTGGTCATGGCCCATGTCAACTCCAGTCTCCCAACCTGCCTTGATCCCCTACAGTTTGCCTACCAACATAACAGATCCACAAGGATGCCATAGTCTTAGCCCTGCACTCATCCCTGGAACATGTGGACAACAAAGACATCTACATCAGAAAACTGCTCGTTCACTACAGCTCCACCTTCAACATCATTATCCTCCCCAGACTGATCTCAAAACTGTGTGACCTTGGTGTCGGCTCCACCCTCTGATTTCTGACCCATAGGCCGCAATCAGTGAGGATAGGTAACTGCACCTCCTCCACAGTAACACATAACACTGGAGCCCTGCCAAAGATGTGTCATTAGCCCCTACTGTACTCCCTGTGCACCTACAACTGTGTTGCCAAAATCGGAATGCACGCCATCTATAAGTTCATTGATGACACCACCATAGTGGGACGGATATCTAACAACGATGAGTCAAAATACAGAAGGGAGATAGAGGGCTTGGTGACGCGGTGCAATGAAAACAATCTGTCTCTCAATGTCGGCAAAACTAAAGAACTGATCATTGACTTCAGAAAGAAAGGAGGAGAACACGCCCCCATCTACACAACAGAACTGAGATTGAAAGAGTGAAGAGCATCAAGTTCCTTAGAGTGACGATAACCGATCTCCTGTCCTGGACTTCCATGTAGATGCGACAGTCAAGAAGGCACAACAACGCCTCTCCTTCCTCAGGCAGCTCAGGAAATGTGGCATGTCCATAAGGTCCCTCACCAAATTCTACGGATAACCATTGAAAGCATACTGTCCGGGTGTAAAACGGCCTGGTATGGCAACTGCTCTGCCCAGGACCGTAAGAAACTACAGAAGGTGGTGTGCACAGCCCAGACCATCACGAAAGCCAGTATTCTATCCATGGACTCTACTTACCAAACACTCAGCAGCTTGCTGCTGCAGAAAGGCAGCCAACATCATCAAAGACCTATTGCACCCTGGTAACGACCTCCTACAACCTCTTCCGTCAGGCAGAAGATACAGAAACCTGAACACACGCACCAGCAGGTTCAGGAACAGCTTCTTTCTGGCCATTAGCCGAGTGTTGATTGGACTGTAGCCTCAAATAATGTAACCTGTATACCTCTAAGTTTTTTTCATCTCTACATCCTTTGCTTACTGTGATCTGCCTGTACCTCTCGTAAACAAAGCTTTTCACGGTATTTCACTACACATGACAATAAAATCAATCAAAATCAATCTCCAAATACACCATACTGAAAAAAATTCTCCTTCATAAAAGCATTAAAAAAAATCCCTCAAGTGGTCAGTCTATTGTAAAACAAACATTTATTCACTTACTACAGGATTGATAATCCTTTAATAATCTCTTAAAACATCAAATCAAAACCTATCAAAGCCCCTACTTAGAATTGTGGGTCTGGAGATTCGGAAATTGAAATTAGTATTAACAATAAACAGAGTATTTAAAAAAAACCATTGCAGCTCCTGAAGAAATGAAACTGAAACACCAGATGGCACTTCAGTTCCATTTCAAAGTTGATTACCCATCAATCAAATGAATGGAGCACATGGTTAGTAATGCTTTAAGTTTCGACAGCTTGGCAGTTTTTTTTAATAGTTAAGGATTTCCTAATATTTCAATCACAGCCACAACTGTAAGAAAGACAAGTTTCCTACCATTTGGAATGCATGATTGATTTTCTCCAAGGGTAAAGTACTCTAATGCGTCTTGACACTTAAATAATGCTGGTTGATATAATGGATAATTTACCTTTGCTGACGAAGCCCTATGATGTATCACTGCAGTGCAAACACATTTACGTTACAATAGAGTATCTAATAGTGACATCTTAAATTCTCAAAACATTTAACAATTAAAGGTCAGAATACTCCCATCTCCTCCGCACACTTTCCCCAGTGATCTTGAATTTGCCAATTTGGTTACTTTTTAAATTGGCTCTTCCGGGAGCCATCCAAACACAAGGATATTGAGGGACGGGAGGTAACCAAATTTGCTATAGGGCTGTCAATGGTGGCCCCAACATTAGAAGAAATATATGAAGGGTCATGACCTAAGACATTGCCAACTATAGAAAATGGCACATGAAAGTACAGCAGGGTTTGAACTGCATATTTTCAAATTACTAGCAAAAGTATTAAAATTGTTTCTCCCACATCTTCATTCACATCTCCATCACCAAATTGGAATTTGGCCAACAGCTTTTAGGAAATTGTCCACAACAAAAAAAGGTCCTAATTTTTCATCTGTGTCCCCTCTCGAGGGTCAATAAAATCCTTCCTGTTATTCAGGGAGCTGAAAATATACACTTTATGACCAGAGTCAAACTGTATAGAAGTTTTTCTGAAATAGTACACTTTATGTGGAGGCTCGCCCACCGGAAACACAGATCAGACAATTTTGTAACACTTTCCACGACCTTCCATCCATTCAAATTAATGTTTGGAAACTTTTACAGGGTGTGCCCAAATTACTAATTGTATTGGCAGCCAGTGCAATTCTGAGGCAAGAGTAAAGCTGAGGAAAATCACCCTTTATAACTTTCACAACTTGTATTTAGTAATGAGTGTCAATACTTTGTTTTCTTGATGGCCACAAGTACAGCTTGCAGATCTGTTGAAATCTGAAGAATTCATTTCAAAATCTTAAGTATATGAATAAAAAAGGTAGCAATGTTCACAACAAATCACCACCTTGCTGTTGATATATATTTTAGTTCTAAATATTGAGCACTTAACAGATTTCATTTTAGACAAACTATTCATTTCAATGAAAATTTTAAGTGGTTATTGATTTTTTTTTTAACTGAAAAATTTTACAAATGGGATTTAACCTTTATCTCCATCCTGTTCATTTGATATTTTCTTCAAGTCAATGTAATGAGTTCCTATGGCAACATCATTAACATTTCCTTCATCCCAAACCTGAATTTTGACTCGTCGACAAAGTGGTGGAAACATTTCTTTGAAAATGATCTGCTCACTCCAGACAGGGTCAGCACAGCTTTTCTGTACAGATGTTCGGCCCTGAAAACAGAAGGAGACAGTAAAGGTAAAGTTCTGTCATAAGAGAAATCGAGAGAAGAAGTCAGTCCGTGTCGACACTGGCCACATCTCCTGTGGGCCTTTGAAGGAACTACAACCAACCAAATTCAAGCACCTTTGGAATCTGGATCTGGGTTCAGCAACAGTTACATTTAAATGATTACCAATTTACATAGGACAGCAGCTGCACGTTGTGTTGAAATATATTTTCAGGGGTTCTGAAGGAATACAAATTCCTGTGATACAGGAATTCATGACAAAAACTGATTAAATAGCATGGTAACCTCAGCCAGTGCAGGAATTGAACCCACGTTTTTAGTATCACAAACAAGCCATCCAACAAACTGAGCTAACCAACACTCATTGTGTAACTCCCACCTCCCATCTACAGGAACTATTCCAAAGTCTATAGACACTTGAAAGAAGACCACTAATGCATTAAGAGACAACAAGGTGCACGGCTGGATGAACACAGCAGGCCAAGCAGCATCATAGGAGCAGAAAGGCTGACGTTTCGGGCCTAGACCCTTCATCAGAAAAGGGGGAGGGGAAGGGGGTTCTGAAATAAATAGGGAGAGAGTGGGAGGCGGATAGAAGATGGATAGAGGAGAGGATAGGTGGAGAGGAAACAAACAGGTTGAAGAGGCGGGGATGGGGCCAGTAAAGGTGAGTGTAGGTGGGGAGTTAGGGAGGGGACAGGTCAGTCCAGGGAGGACGGACAGGTCAAGAGGGGGCGGGATGAGGTTAGTCGGTAGGAGATGGGGGTGCAGCTTGAGGTGGGAGGAGGGTATAGGTGGGAGGAAGAACAACTACCACTAATGCATTCACTATTTCTAGGGTCAATTCCCTAAGTGCTTTGGAATGTAAATTATTGCGCCCTGGGGTTTATTGGCCTTTAATCCAATCATTTTTCCAGCACCATTAATGCTAGTTTTCTTCAGTTCCTCTCTCACTATATCCTGTATTGCTCAAAATTTTTATAATGTTATTTGTGACCTCCTTTGTGGCAACAGAACCAAAATACGTATTTAATTGGATTGTTAACTCTTTGTTCTCCTGTCACTGATTGCAAGGGACCTATACTTGTCTTCATTCATCTTTTTCTCTTCACATGCCTATCGTTTGAGACACTGAATGACCTACTGCTGTTTCTAAACCCCAACAGCTTCCTCACGCAGGTTTCGGATTAAAGGTCTGGGGCATTGGGCCCAAGATGCATTTTTAAAGAAAGGCCTAATTTTCTTTCAGTGTGAGAAAAAGAGAATAGCATTATACCCTACAAGATGTCATGGTGGCCATTTCAACCACCTACCTGCCCAGATTCTGCCAGTGAGCCAGAGCTAAATCAGTCCTTTGATTTTGACGTAAACAACATAACATAATAGATGGTAAATATCCTAGTCATAAGTCTGAGTAATCCTATTCATGAATAATGAATAAGGTTAGATAAAAGTAAATAGGAGGCAACAAAAGTTGATTTCAAGTTGCAATCCTGTTGGTAATGTTGCAGAATTATGCAATGAACTTGCAAATAAACAGAGAAATATTTGAAAGGTAGTAAATACCCTTTGACCAGAAAAGGTGACAATGACATATGGATCCACAAAATCCTTGTTGTCTCCCATGAGTGCTTTTGTTACATTTGCCACAAGGCTAGAATTCATCTTCGGCAGTCCCTGAGCTTTGTAAATCTTCACAATAAACCTTGCCCATGGTCTCTCAATTGGAAATCCAACTGGAATAAGTAAATTCCTAACACAGACCAAAAATTGTGTTGTAAATAAAAATGCAATGACTTCTACATTTTATTGAAAAATCAAATAATAACTGAACCACAAAACGTAGTTTGAAATATGAGATAGCAGGAACTGCAGATGCTGGAG
>NC_063335.1:48393007-48411742 GCF_021869965.1 Rhincodon typus
TCTAGGTCTAGGCCCGAAACGTCAGCCTTCCTGCTCCTCTGATGCTGCTTGGCCTGCTGTGTTCATCCAGCTCTACGCCTTGTTATCTATGTTTCAAATATGAAGTGGCTTTGGGGTGCTGCCTGCTCAGAATCTTAGTAATACTGGCTGCAAGGATTCTATTTGAAATGAGTCTCATAGGAACATTGAAAAATAGGAACAGGAGTAGGCCATTCAGCCATTTGAGCCTGTTCCACCATTCCATGAGATCACGCCTTTGACCCAGATCCCTTCATACCTTAAATTAATTTTGTTAAATAATCTCAGATTTAAAAGCATATTGATCCAGCATCCACTGCTATTTCTGGAATAGAGTTCCAAATATCTACCACCCTTTGTGTGTAAAAGTGCTTCCTAACATCCCTCCTGTATGGTCTGGCCCCAATTTTCAGACTGTGCCCCCTTGTTCTAGAATTCTCAATCAGTGGAAATAGTTTAACTTTACCTACTTGTATTTTTCTGTTAATATATTAAAGACTTTGAGCGGATCACCTTTTACATTCTAATTCTTGGAAAACAGGCCTAATTTGTATAATCTCTTTTATAATTTAACACCTGAAGTCCAGGTTTCATTCTTGTACACCTATGCAGTACTCCCTCCAAGGCCAATGCATCCTTCCTAAGGTATGGTGCCCAGTATTCCAAGAAGGATTTAATCAAGGTTTTGCACAGTTACCGCATATTTCTGCATCCTTATACTCCAGCCCTCTAGGCATAAAGACCATCACTCCACTAGCTTTCTTTATTATGTTCTGCACCTGTTTGTGCCATTTAAAGATCTATGCACCTCACGAGCTTCTTTGTACAGCCGCTGTAAAAAATCTTCAAAAGATTCAATGAGCTTTTTCAGCCATGGCCTACCTGTCATGAATTTTGCTGGCTCTCACTGACTAACTGAAAATTTTCAGTGTTCGATTACCCATCCTGAATCATAGACTCCAACAATTTCCTCACCATAGATGTTAGGCTAACTGGTCTGTAATTCCCTAGTTTTCCTCTTCCGCCCTTTAAAAAAGGGGAGTGAAATGCAATTTTCCAATTCACAGTAATGACTCCTGTATCTAGGGAACTCTGAAAGATTATAGTTAAAGTGTATACAAAGTGCTCCCCTACTTCCTACAACACATTCAGATGGGAACTATCAGCTCCTGGTGATTTGACACTCTTAATTTCCTCATTATCAATGTTTTATTTATGTTAATTTTACCCAGTGCCTGTTCCCAATCAACTGTTTATTTCCTTGGGTCCAAAGGCAAGCTACCCTTTTTTCTATAAATACTGAGGCAAAATGACAATTCAATATGTCTGCCATTTCCCCATAGTCATTGACATTATCCCCACTTTCAGTCTTTAGTGGACCAACATTGCTCCTGAACACCTGCTTTCCCTTCATGAAACTATAAAATTTCCTCTTACTGATTTTGATGTTCCTGCCAAGTTTCCTTTCATAAGCCCTTTGAGTAGCTCTGCTTTGCGGCCCTTTGCTTGTCTTTGTATCTTTCCCATTCAGAAGGATTCATGCAGTTTTTTTTGCATTTTTGTAAGCTGCTTCTTTTAGTTTTGTGCTGTCCCTTAGCTCTTTAGTTATCTATGGTTGTTCTTTGTTCTGTGAAGTGGAGCTTTCCCTCTTTCTGGTACAAACCGGTTTGAATTATGTTAACCAGTTTTTTTAAACATCCTCCACTGTTCTTCAGTTGTTTTAGCAGATTTTTCAAGTTTACTGTGGACAATGTCTGTCCCATCTTATTAAAGTTGGTCTTACCTAAATCTAAAATCCTAGTAGCTCATTCATGTTTTTTGCTTTCAAACGCTACATCGAACTTGATCGTGTTATGATCACTATTTAACGACAATCCTGTTTTACTGATCATAGGTCTAAACGGTCATAATCGCTCCAGACTCATGTACTCCTAATCAGTCATATCGCTGACAGATGTAATAGCAACTTGTGTAGAAAGAATGCCATACTGGCACGTGCAGCATTGGAGGCAGAACTGAGAAGACAAGAACCTGCATCCTCTATAATGCAGCTGACCTGGAATTGCTTTCTGCTGACTTTAATGGCTGAATTGGAACATTTCCCATTCATTGGCACTTGAACCAGCCCCTTTAGCTTGATATTTTTAAAGTAAAATTGCGATTCACTACCTTAAGAGAAAAGGATGAATTTGGTTGAATAAGAAGTTTTCAAGATGTTCATTTTCACATGAACAAACATTAAATACTTTACTCCTGCATCGAGAAGACTCATGTTTTACCTTTTACTCAGAATAAATTGCTACATTATAATCCAAAAATCTATTGTTTTGGATAGACAATTTTGGAAAAATACAGCAGATCGATTAACATTTGAAATCAAAACCATAAGTGAACATTTCAGGCATATACTTCATCAGGTACATTCTATTGAAAAAAACTCAGAGCTGTCTTGTCTGTTTCCAGATGCTCCCTTCGTCTGCTTTGTATAACCAGTATTTCTGGAGGGGGATGTGGGTGTTATTTCAGATTCTGCGACTGACATTTCCTTCTCCTCTGTTCCCTTTTAATTACATGCAGGTTTTAAGCTGAGCGCAACTGTGCTGTCTCTCCAACAGCAAGAGCTAATCATGGTGTTTCATCAGAGACATTAGAGATTGAGTTGATGTGAGCTGGTTCTTGGGTGGGGAACCTTCATTCCTGGCTAGCAGCATGGCTATAGCTCTCCCCTCTTCCTTGTGCAATATTCCCAAACTTGATTTTCAAGGCCTCAATGTCTGATCGTGCTGTTGCCATTTCCAGCCCCTCCAGACCCGCATCATATTTCCTTTTAATCTCCCATCACCATCCCTTTGACTTGCCACAACACCCCCTTTGTTATTCAGCCCCTCCTGCCTTCCACCCTCTCATAGACATTTTCTGAAGAAGGGTCTAGGCCCGAAACGTCAGCCTTCCTGCTCCTCTGATGCTGCTTGGCCTGCTGTGTTCATCCAGCTCTACACCTTGTTATCTCAGATTCTCCAGCATCTGCAGTTCCTACTATCTCATAGACATTCCCCTTTGACTCTTTCCCCTCACTCCGTATATTCACATTCTTCCAGTTCTGATGACAGGTTAGTAAATCAGAAACACTAACGCTGTTTTTCTCTCTGTAGCTGCTGCCTAGCATTCTGACCATTTCTAGCACTTTTAACTCAATTTTGTTTTCATTTCATTTCTCGCAAAGGAACAAGAGAGTCACCATACTTTTCAATTTCTTCTTCAACGGATTCAGTAGTTTTCGGAGGAGGTGGTGCACTGTCACCTTTCCCAGTGACACAGATGTCACATTTAAGGTAGCCTTTCACTCCAGTTTTTATATCACTAGGATCAGTAAGAGGTGCCCACTTGTCACAGAACTGATGGCCTGTAGCAAGGAAAAGAGATCAGGTTAATTCAGTATGCTGACTTTAATTCATTTTATAAAATTTTCAATAACAAGCCAGAATTACAAAATTGCTGCATTAATGCAATTGCTACAGCATTCCAGCAGATTACAGGGTCCTTTGAATATTTTGCTAAATGAATGGATTTTTAAAATAATATTCATTCATAGGATGTGGGCAATGCTGGCATGGGCAATATTAATTGCCAATCTCTAAATATCCCGAATGCACGAAGTTGGCAGTCAGACTCTTTTCTGACCCAGTCCAGACCCAGGGATGGCCTGGACACACAAGGGACAGCTCACATTGTGACAGAGACAATCCATATTCTGAACTCCTGCCCTGAGAGATCTGTTCCTGTTGGCATCACAACCATTAACCAGCATCGTTGAGTGGGTTGTACACCTCAGCATTGAACTGCTACTGCTTTCCTGGCCACACAAATAAATAAAACCAATTGCTGTGGGAAACGGAGTCAGACAGCTGGTTTGTGTTGACTAACACCAACAGCACATGTTCAATTCCTACATTAGCTGAGGGTACCATGAAAGTCCCACTTTCTCAACCTCATCTCTTGCCCGAGGCATGGTGACCCTCAGGTTAAACCACCACCAGTTGTCTCTCTCTCTCTCTCTCTAATGAGTCCTTATGGAATGATAGCAACTTTACGAGGTAACCTGGACAGATCACTGGAAGTTGCAGTTTTCTCACTAAAACCAAGCCCGATGACATGACTCCCATCTGGGGAATTAATCCATCATTCTGGATTGGGAGAACATAGGAGGAAAGCTGTTCCAGCACAGAATCCAGTTTCAGAGCGGGAAACAAGTATCAGGAGGAAGATGGAAAGTCCACGAGATCAGATTAGGAAAGAGAAACAGTAAGATATTTAGAAAGTAGAGAATTGAAATGAAAGAATTGTCATTATCAATCTGGGTTTGTCTTTCTTTAGTAAATAATGTGCATTAAAAAATAATGCAGACATCTAATTTCAAATGCCTTGCACTGAAATTCTTCTCTCACAATCAAAATAATGCATTAAAAGAAAGTTTGTAAGTAGCTGTATGAATTATGAGAGGTGTTTTTTTCTGAACCTGCCATGGGATCAGCTGACACCGTGAATACTGGAATATCACGTGGGTCTGAACACAACTCTAGAATAAACATTTCTCTGGATGGGTGCTGTGACACAACCAGCTTTTCACAATGCCACGCAATCGACATGTCCAGCAGAATGTTACTTTCTCAGATGTAATTGTACCAATGAAACACAAAGATTGGCAAGGCAATCATGTGGACTCTTGAGTTGAAGATAAGACTATATGTAGATACATTTGCTGGGAGGCTAAATGCAGCACATCATAATCCTATGTCTGTTGCTTCAGATTTCCTTCCAGTCATGACAATAGTGCATCAATTCTCCTTGAAGCAGTAATTATTGACATTAGTTTAAGATATAGCCTCTTAAAGGTATAAAATAAAATACCGTAACAGCAAGAAAATATAATCTCCCACTCACCCATTATACAGAACAGCCCCAAACTACTCCACTCACCCCTATAGCTTTGAACTGACAGCTATTGAATGTACCTGGTTCATTGTAAACTGTTCCCACATCCAGTTTAAATGTTCCGATCAGTGTTCCACGGATCAGTTTGGAATGCCAAACCTACACAATGACATCAGCATTGACAGAAATAGCAAATACGTGAAAACATTAACTGAAAAAATCATACTGTCATATTAAGTAAAGTAGTAGCAAGACATTCCATTTTAATCTTCTATCTGTTTATTAATTGTGGGAAGCTTTGATCAGTTCATTTGCTGATAGTTTCTTATTCCTTTAATGGTCCATTTTACATCTTTCTATTTATAAATGGGAACATAGATTACAAAAGCAGGGAAGTTATGATAACATGAACTAAATACTGGTTCAGCCTTAACTCTTTGTCCAGTTATGGAGTCATACAGCATGAAGACAGATCCTTCAGTCCAACTCATCCATGCTGACCAGACCCCAATCTGACCTAGTCCTATTTGTGAGCATTTGGCTCATATCACTCTAAAGCTTTCCTATTCAAATATCCATCCAGATGCATTTTAAATGTAATTGTACCCACCTCCACCACTTCCTCTGGCAGCTTGATATACGCACCATCCACCGCGTGAAAAAGTTACCCCAAGGCCCTTTTAAAATCTTTCCCCTCTCACCTTAAACCTGTGCCCTCTAGTTTTAGACTCCTCCATCCTTGGAAAAAGACCTTGGCTATTCACCCCCCCATACCCCTCATGATTGTATAAACTTCTGTATGGTCACCCCTCAACCTCTGATGCTCCAGAGAAAAAACCCCAGCATATTCAACTTCTCCCTATAACTCAAACTCCCATCCCCCCTCCCCCCAAGTCCCGTCAACATCCTTGTAAATCTTTTCTGCACCCTCTCATGTTTAACCACATTCTTCCTGTGGAAGGCTAACCAGAATTGGGCACAATATTCTAAAAGTGGCCTCGCTAATGTCCGGTACAACGACAACATGACATCCCACTTCCTATATTCAATGCACTGGCGAATGAAGGCAAGCATGCCACATATCTTCTTCACCACCCTGTCTACCTGCAACCCCACTTTCAAGGAACTATGCACCTGCACCCCTAGGTCTCTTTGTTCAGCAACACTTCTCAGGTCTCCACCATTAGCTGTTTAAGTCTGCCCTGATTTGCCTTACCAAAATGCAGCACCTCACATTTATCTAAATTTAACTCCATCTACCACTCCTTGGTCGATTGGCCCACCTTTCTGTGTGAACTTTAGGAAGAATGTGCAGGCATTCCAGAGGATGCAAAAAAAATTCACAGCTGGTTTGGAGAAAATGGGGTGATTCTCCTTGGAGAAAAGAAAGTTGAGAGGAAATTTGATAGATGTATTCAAAATCATAAGGGATCTGGACAGAGTGCAGAAAAAGAAACTGTTGCCATTTCTGAAAGAAGAGTGAGAGGACACCAATTTAAGATGATTGCCAAAGGAAGTAATGCCGACACAAAAAGTAAGTTCCTTATGTAATATATAATTAGGATTTGGAATGCAGTGCCAGTCAGTCTGGTGGAGGAAGCTTTAACAGTAACTTTCAAAAAAGAATTTGATCACTTATTGAAGAAGAAAATAATGCAGAGCTCTGTTGAGAAGGCAGGGGATTGACACAAAGTGCCTTAATCTTGCAGTGAACTAGTATTGAGATGACAGATCGAGTGGCCTCCTCCCGTACTGTGAAATTCTCTGATTCAATGGAAATAGCAGGTTCAAATAGTGCAGCAATCTGCTGACTCACTGTCCCTCTATTTACACTAACCCAATATGTTAAATTTTCTGCTTCTAGTTCTATATCTAGCTGATAAACATCTCTCAGCAAATCTCACTTTAGTGAAATTGTAATAAGATTCCATTATAGCACATTCGGCAATTAAACCTTTGTATCATCTTTTATCTCATCATTTACAGAAAGCAATTTGAAATATGTATAATCATGTGATTACTTACTGAAAGTTTAATGATTCTGTCAAATAATATTTCTGTTGGGCCAATGTAATCAAACACAAAATACTGCAAAAAGAAAATAATTAATCAATGTTGTTACAGTGAATATTTCAACTCGTTCTACCATACAGGCCCACATTACACAACGATATCAGAAGCACCAGAAATGTAACTGTAACTTAATCCGAGCAAATAGGGCACTCGAGAGAGGAGCATTAATGCATGGAATGGACTTTTCTTCCTTGCTTGATCCTGATTTCTAAACTTTTTCTTACTGTCCACCGAAATGAAATTAAAATCTCTGAACATAAGAAATAGGAGCAGGATAGACCATTAGCCCCTTGATCCTGCTCCAGAATTCAGTAAGGCCTTGTTGGATCACTTAAGTAACATCTTCCCACAGATTCCCTATATCCCTTGACTTCTTGTGTATCTAAAAATCTGGCAATCTCTGACTTGAATCTACTCAACTACTGAGCATCTACAGCTCTCGGTGGGACACAATTTTACCAAAGTTTTGCAGCCTTTCTCTGGAGAAATTGCTCTATACTAGTTAGTTGATCCCTTAGTCTGAGATTGTGATTCCTTGTTTTGGATTCCCAGCCAGGGGAAACAGCTTCCTATGTCTCTCCTGCCAAGGTCTTAAGGATTTACTACTCAATCTCACTTTGTAGGGTGGGCTCCTTATCTTGAGAATCGGTCTATTGAACATGCACTGCACTTCCTCTAAAGCAAGCATATTCTTCCTTAGGAATGGAGACCAGGTATAGGTCTAGTCTCACCAAGGCTTTGTTTCACCATCTATGTGGCAAATTAATTGCTAAACTATTTAAACAAGCTGCTTTATTTGATTTGCTAGATAATATATACTATAATATAAATATAATAGAAACATAATTCCAGTAAAACAGTTTAGATGCAACCTCAAGAATATTTTAACAACATTGTTTGACATTACAGTTGACTAAATAGCCTCTTCAATAAAGTAAAAGTCTTGTAAATGATTTTCAGCAAGTGAGTTACAAATTAAATGTGAAATGTTCATTCAGCAATGAAGGTTTCTATATTGTTTTAGAAACATACATTGTTTTATGTTTGACAAAGTTAGCCAAATAGTGCAGTAAATATTAATTTATGTTTATTGTCAGATACAATCAGTTTAGCTTTGTAATGTTTAGTGATTTTAAAACCTTTTTTCTCAAAAATGAAGCAGAAATCAATATTTGCTATTGCATCTAACCTTCCATTTCATTTAGCAAGGAATGCATTTGTGTATTATTCTGTTGTCCTTTTATGGGTCATAATTTTGAAAGGATCATTTATTTCCAGAACATTTGTTACTTTTCTCTTCCTCACTTTTCACCTATGTCACACATCATTCATAACAAAGAGTGTTTAGGCCTGTGGGCATATGATGCAGGGTCCTGGTAGGACCAGCAAGGAGTGTGAGTGTGAGAATGACAGTCAGTTTGTGTGTGTGCAAATGATGGTGTGTGTGAGTGTGAGTAAATTAGTGAATGAGCGTGTTTGTGTGAGTGTGTGTGTGTATGTGCATGTGAGTGTGTGCGAGTGTATATGTGAGAAACAAAGTGTGTATGTGTGTGAGAGAGTATGTGAGAGTGAGTGTGTGTGTAAATGAGTGTGTGAGTGTGAGTATCTAAGTATGTGTGTGAGCATGTGTGAAAGTGTAAGCATATGCATATGAAAGAGTGAGCGTATGTTTGAGTGTATATGTGAGTGTGAAAATATGTGTGAGAGAGAGAGTGTGTGTGTGATTGTAGGTGTGAGTGTCTACGTATATGTATGAGAATATGAGAGTTTGAGTGACTGAGTGAGTGAATGAGTGAGTGAGTGAAAGTGATTGTATGTGAGAGTGACTCCATGTGAGAGTGAGTGAGTGTGTGTGAGCAACAGTGTGTGTGTGTGTTTGTGAGTGTGGTGTATGTCTATGATTGTATGTGTCTGTGAGAGTGAGTCTGTGTGTGAGAAAGGGAGTTTGAGTGAGCGTATGTGTGTGTGTGTTTGAGTGTGAGAGAATGTGCGTGCGTGTGTGTGTGTGTGTATTGGGGAGGAGAGCCAAGTTCCATTGCTCTGTCAACGTCACTCCATGACTGTGGTGTTCAGGAATTTTCAGGCAGCTTCCCAATGAAATTGTCTATCTCAATGGAAGAGATCTGATCTCCCAAAGCAATACAAGAAAGATCAGGAGGTGAATGTGTGAAGATTCCAAGATGTGAACTTGTATTCAAACTGACACAGCATATCGGAGTTCTGGAGCATTTCCTTTATGATTTATGAGCTAAATATTCAGGCCTCTCACCTTGCAAAAATGAGCCAGGAGTGACATTAGAATGGAGACTAAGAATTGGCCACCCTCCTGCTGGTTGTTGCTTCTGAGTAAGGGTCCTTTAAGTAGATATCCTAAATAGGTGCCTGAAGAAAGTGCCAATCTGGCCTATCAGGGCCCATTGACATCAACAGAAAGCCAGTGTTATGTTTGGACTAAATTAGGAGCAGCATAGTCTATGTATGTTCTGCCTACTATCTACTGGCAACCAGGCAGATGAGGAAAGATAACTTGTTCTTGGAATCTGTGAGACTGAGAGAGACTGGACTGCTCCTGAACAATAGCCTGAGCCTTTTGTCCTTCCAGCTCTCCTCTTCCCGAGTGATCTGTAAATTGGAATCCTGCCAGAAACCAACAAAACCACCTGATATTATGCTCAACCCGACTTTGACAGCTTCCCAGCAGGACCAGCTAGCACCCTACATTCTCTTGGATTCAACACTTGGAGAAAATTCACCCATTGTGTCATTTTATTAATACGCTCACAGAAGATGGGCAGACTTTATCTTTTAGTCCCTTTGGGTCTATTGTCTTTTAATTACATATCTCACAACAAGTGGGCAGTTTTCAATGAAACTATGTGTGTATGCCCCAAACTGGTTAGTTTTGGCCTAGGTTCATGTGGAAGCCTGGATCCAGTTGGATTTTTTCAAGGATCCCTTACACAGGGTATATAGTGACTTTTTTTTAAAATGTTGTCAGTTGTTTAATTTAGAATGCTGTTAATTGTTCTAGAACATCGTGGGTCATTTCAGTTGCTGTGGTGGAATTTATCAAAGTTGTCAAAATGTGAGCAGAGTTTTCAGAGCAGTTTGTGGGTGTGAATTGTTCCAAAGCATCCTCAATAAGATGGAAACCCTTATTGAAAAGATTTCTACTTTTCAGCTTTGTAGTTTCAGAGCGTCAATTGGGCAGGGAAAAGAACTATATAATTGTCATAGCGTTGAATTAACAAAGCATCACTGAGGTATACACTCTACTGAGTGCCCTTTACTATTATTGGAGACACATTTATGAATTATTATTTGAACTTTGAAAGCTGTTTCGATCTGTTCTGAACTGATGTTTGAACAATCTCAACGTAAGGTTGCTAAACCATCATAATGTATTCACAGCAGATGTGTTATTATTGCCATAAATGCTGAAATATTTTTACCTCATTGTAAAAAGGAGAATTTGTTGACTCTTTCACTGATGTTTGCTTTTTCTCTTCCCCAACCTCAATGATAACATGTGGATCGATATTGTCCCCAGCCAGCTGTCGTGCCTCAGTGATTGTAATACCAATCTAAAATAGAGCAAACAAGAGTTCCCCGATTAACTATTTTCACGTTGAATTTACTAAAGAAACAGTTATTGCAAAATTACTGAAATTGGTTCATTTGTCTCTCTACCTGGTAGTGTTGAGCTTTGTTTTCAGTGGGGTGTATTTTGGTTACTGGTCTTGATCTGTGAAGAAAGATTTTATTAATGAAATGTAATTACATCCAAAATTTTTCAATTAAGTAAATAAATTACTTAAATCAACAATCTGCTCAGATTGGAAAACAGTTATTGGCAGGAAAAGAATGCTGTTCCTAGTTTAAATTCAACTAATGAGTTACTGATTAATGGGTCAGTTCCTGTGTCCCAGAAGTCAAATACTGCTCATAATGGGGAGGGAAAAGGTCCTCAAATGGAATGAGTCATAAAGTCATAGAGTTGTACAGCATGGAAACAGACCCTTCAGTTCAACTTGTCTTGTTTGACCAGCTATCCCAAATTTATCTAGTCCCATTTGCCAGCGTTTGGCCCATATCCATCTAAACCCTTCCCATTCATGTACCCATTCAGATGCCTTTTAAATGTTGTAATTGTACCAGCTTCCACCATTTCCTCTGGCAGCTCATTCCATTACACACGCCACTCTCTGCATCCATTTTAAATCTTTCCCGTCTCACCTAAAACCTATGCCTTCTAGTTTTAGACTCCCCTACTGTGGGAGAACAACCTGGGCTATTCACCCTAACCATGACCCTCATGATTTTATAAACCTGTATAAGGTGTCCGCCCCCCCCCCCCCCCCCCCCCACCCCCCCCCGCCCCGCCTCCTATGCTCCAGGGGAAATAACCCCAGCCTAATCAGCCTCTCCCTACAGCTCAAACCTTCCAACTCCAGCAAAGTTCTTGTAAATCTTTTCTGAACCCTTTCAAGTTTAACAACATCTTTCCTATAGCAGGGAGACCAGAATTGAACGCAGTATTCCAAAAGTGGCCTCACCAATGTCGTGTACAGCTGCAACATGACATCCCAAGTGAGGTGGATAATTTGTTAAATATACATGCTTTCAAATATTAGAAGCCATCATCCAATGTATGGAAACAATTATCCGAAGGAACTGTGCCTCAGAGCTATCTGTCTTTCCCACACCCTGTGTGTCTCAGGTCATGATGACAATCTCAATCTACTAATGATTTGCGAGGCAGTCAACATTAGCTTTTATGGGTACGGAAGTGAGAAGGTAGGAAAGATTTATGGCATGAGCCAGTATGTTTTTATGTTCATTAATGTGCTATTTATATTCATTTGGCTTGAAAACTTTTTTAAATTCTCATGTAGTTTTGTGAGGTGCTGGGAATAGAAAAGCACTGATTGAAAATAGTGCTAGGCCATCCAAGAGTAGATTTTCTGGTATGCATAGTTTACTACTGAAATGTAAAACACAACACTAAGTGCACTGTCTTGTGAGCAATTTGCTGAAGTTAGCTCATTATCATAATAACAGGGAAGTCCATGTGCAGATTTGGGTGGAGGAATTTGTTAGGATAATGCTGCCCTGAATAACGACAACTATTCCCCAGGGACAGGCTCCTACCTGTACAAACCACTTAGCATTCAATAATGTCATTGCAGAGAACAAGCTCCTGTAAACCTCCCTACCTAGGAAATCAACATAACTCTCTGAAACACCATCTACTAATTTCTTCAGCTTGAACTTGTGAGTAGAACAGAATATACTGATGCTGAAGAATTTTAGACAAATAATGGAAACAAATATAACAATACGAAGTGATGGAAGGTGTCATCATCTGCTATAAAGCAGCGTTTGCTTAGTGACAACCTGCTCACTGCCATCCAGTTCGGGTTCCACCAGGGTCACTCATCTCCAGTCCTTATTACAGCCTTGGTTCAAACATGGACAAAAGAGCTGAATTCCAGAGGTGAGGTGAGAGTGACAGCCCTTGATAGTAAGGCTGCATTTGGCCAAGTGTGGCATCATGGTGTCCTAGCAAAACTGAAGTCAATGGGAATCAGGGAAATCTCTCTGTTGCAACAAAAACAGAAGTTGCTGGAAAAACTCAGCAGGTCTGGCAGCATATTGAAGAAAAAATCAGAGTTAACGTTTCAGGTCTGAGGAAGGATCACCGAACCTGAAACGTTAACTCTGATTTTTTTTCTTCTCAGATGCTGCCAGACCTGTTGAGCTGTTTTTGTTCCTGATTTACAGCATCCGCAGTTCTTTTGGTTTTTATTAAATCTCTCTGCTGGTTGGCATTTTAGAATTGTGGAAGGAGGCCATTTGACCCATCGAGTCTGCACTGATCCTCTAAATAGCATCCCACACAGACCCAGACCCCTTCCGTATCCCCAAAACCATGTATTTACCATGACTAATCCACCTAGCATGCACATCCTTGGACACTATGGGCAATATAAGCATGGCTAATCCACCTAACCTGCACAGCTTTGCACTGTGGGAGGAAACCAGAGCACTCAGTAGAAATTCACACAGACACAGGGAGAATGTGTAAACTCCACACAGTCACATGAGGCTGGAATTGAACCCAGGTCCCTGGTGCTGTGAGGTAGCAGTGCTAACCATGCCACCCCCAGTCATATCTGGCCCAAAGGGGATCTCCGCCTCAGGACATGACTGCAGAAGTTCCTCAGGCCAGTGACCTAGACCCAACCATCTTCAGCTGCTTCATCAACGACCTTCCCTCAATCATAAATATCAGAAGTGAAGATGTTCACCGATGTTTGCACATTGTTTAGCACCATTAATAGAGACATAGAAAATAGGAGCAGGAGCAGGCCATTTGGCTCCTCAAGCCTGGTCCACCATTCAACATGGTCTTGGCTGATAATTTATTTCAATCCTCTGTACCTGTTTTCTCTCCAGATCCTTTGATCCTTTAAGCCCTAAGAACCAATCTCTATCGTTCATGCAAACATTCATGTTTTGGTCTCAACTGCTTTCTGTGGTACGAACTGTAGAATCTCCTCAGACACTGAAGTAGTTCTCATCTAAATGCAGCAAGACCTAGACTATATTCAGGCTTGGTCTGACAAGTGGTAAGCAATAATCGTGGCACACAAATTTACAGGCAATGACCACCACCAATATGCAACAATCAGACTATTGTTCCTTGACATTCAATGGCATTGCTAACTCTGAATACCCCATTATCAACATCCTGGGGGTTATTATTGACTAGAATCTTATTTGTACTAGGAGTATAAATCCAGTGGTTACAGGAGCAGATCAGAGGCCAGGCAGTGAGTAATTTACCTCCTGACTCCCCAAAACCTGTTCCAACATCTACAAGGCACAAGTCAGGAGTGTGATGGAATACTCCCCACTTGCCTGGATTGGTGCAGCTCTAACACTCAAGAAGCTTGACACCATCCAGGTCAAAGCAGCCCGCTTGTTTGGCATTGCCTCCACAAGCATCCACTCCCAACATCACTGATGCTCAATAGCAGCAGTGTGTACTATCTACAAGATGCAATGCAAAAATTCACCAAAGATCCTCAAACAGCACCTTCCAAATCCACAGCTACTTCCATCTAGAAGGACAAGGGCAGCAGATAAATGAGAACATCACTGCCTGCAATCTTATACACAATATACAGAATATTTCTTAACTATGGCAGTGAGATGCCAGATGAGATTATGTGCTGACTCCCTTAAATAGCATAGGTACAGGACAATTCTCTTCCTTCCTTTTGCTTTGTTATCACTCCCTTTGCCATTTGTTCCATGACCCCCATGATCTCTAATCTCATTTGGCCTCTGTTCTTACCCTGGCTTTCCCTTTTGTTTCACTAACCTAAGCTTTCTACTTCTGCAGCATAAAACCCATCATATTTCTCTAACCAACATATTTCCACCTCTCTTCAGTTGCAAAGGAGAATCATATTGAACTGAAGTCTCTGGGCTGGACTTTCCCATTCTGGGGCAAAGTGTTATTTTCAGGTTGTGTCGTGGTGGGTGTCAGAAAGTTGCTGTGACCTATCTTTTGCCCATCGCTTCATTAATGATGCATCTTAATAGTGCCCTTCTCATCCATTCATGCACAGGAGAACCGAAATCCCCGCACTGCCAAGAACTTCCAGCATCCAGGCTACTGGAACCATATTTAAAATCCAGCTGCATACCACATAAGATGCTGCAAAACCAGGACCAACAGCACCATGTCCTCTTAGAAAAACAAGATCTCTCAGAAAAGGAAGCTGCCAACCTATTTTTCAGACAAGGACCTAGAGATATACTGGCCATTCCTTCCCCCTCTGTCCACTGGAGGATGCCAAAGAAGCAAACAAAGAGGCCTGGACACAGACACCTACCTGGGTCACTGCTGTCTCCAGGCTCTGACAGAATACATAATGGTGCGGGAAAATCATCTTCTGTGCTCCATCAGTATAAGTGCCACCATCTTCTCTCGACTCAAACTTCACCAATGCTCACACACTACCAACCTCATGATTGCCTATTTTGAAAGGCAGCTTCCAAAAAAAAGTACAAAGTGAGCGATCACTATGAAATGAATCTAAGAGCTATAAGATACATCCTGTGTAGATGTGTGAGTTGGCTGTATGTCCCTGTGCAGAAAATGATCTGGCAGGAACATGCAGGTCAAAGATGTCCCTCAACTCCAAAGGGAAATCTTGAGGGATTGAAGTAGATTTCTGAGATCAGCCAGGATAATATATTTATGCTAATGGGTTGCTAAAGAATGAATGAATAATTTTATCATCATGTATATTTTATAGTGAGCAGAAAGTAAAATACAGTGAAAAGTTCTTCCACTGTTGCCACGATCCGGCACCATTTTGGATAGTTTTAAGAATAAGAAAGAAATTAGAAAGATACAGCTGAAAGAGAGTCCATCAGTCCTGAGCCAGCTCATTATCAATGACACCTGCACTGCTGCCCTTCCTCTGCTGCCTCACCACTGTCTACACTGAACTTAATCAACGTTGAAGTTGCCACTCTTCAGGGTCCATCTTTCACGGCTGGGCCAATCCTCCTCTGCCACCGCCTCGCGGACACCTGCACCAGCGCAACCAACATCAGAGCCACATTTCTCACCACTGGGCCCACCTCAATGTCCATGTGATGCCCTTCTGCTACCACCAGCACCAGATCCAACCAACCAATCTGCAGGCACCATCTTTCACCCCTGGGCCTACCACACCTCTGCCAATGTAGCATCCGCCGATTCAGATGCCAGATTCCCATGCTGGTCCCAAAAAGTGAGTAAGGCCTCGCTCAAGTCAACTCTGGGCTCATTTGCCACCATCACAAGGTCCACACTGTGTGTGGGCCCACTCGCTGCCATCATGATGTCCTTGCTGGGCCTTCTCGCTGCTGCCTATACCGTCTGAGCTGAGGACAAGATATAAGTGAGAAGAAAATGACAAAAAAAGAAAAGAAATGCGGTCAGAATGAACGAGCCCTGGCTCAGGAATCCTACTCCACCGAACTTGGATGAAGGAAGGAGGCCACTGTCTGCAGTGCGTCAAGGACATATTGGTGAAGGGACATTAAAGTGGATGTCTGGAGAAGCAAGAATTGAGCTGCATCCACCAGGTAACCACTTTCACTTTTAAGCCAGGAATTGTTGCCAACTAGTTTATTGCAAGAGGAGGGGAGAGTTGCAGGCTGTATGTAAAGAAGGTGAGTTGAATATTAATGGAATACCAATGCATGGAAGTAGGATAGTCACCACTTATCAATGAGATTTTGATCTTGCTGATGAAACCTCAAGGAAAAGAAATCAGAAATTGTTTTTCTCAATGTCTAGAATCCGATTTCTTTTTTCATTCCAGTTCTATTTTCCCACATTTCTCACCATTGCCTATGTCACTTGAGATTTGGGAAAACTCAGCCCTCTGTTTCTCTCTCCATAGGTGCTGTGAGGTTTTCCTCTCAGGTTTAACATGATAATAACCTCTGACATGTGAAGTTACATCTGCACATGGCTGGAATTTAGAACACTGTACTGGAGTCACATACCTTTTTCTGGGAGAAATATTTCTGATGGAACTGCTGGATGGAATTTCAGTACTACCTTCATAGGTATCATGGTCGATCATTCCCGGCTTGTCCAGCACACTATCTCTGTCATCCAGATCAGCTAGGAAGCAATCACAGAAAGCTCTAGAATGCCAGCAAATGTCTAGCCAATCTTTCAACAAGAAGGCAGTTATAGTAGAGGGTGCTGATATTAAAGTGCGAAGTGAACAGTGTGACTGTACTGTGAAAGCATTTTTACCCATTGACAATTTACAAATAGGACATGTTTCATAACCTAGGAAGCAATAGGATTTTTACCTGAACCTATAGAACAAACTATGAACAGAAACAAAATTATTCAATCAAGACATAAACATAATAGATTGACATCGTGAATATTTATATTATGATCTCCAAAGTGATCGATTAAAAAAATCAAACATCAAGATTTCACATTTTAAGAACCTTACTGTAACAAAAGATTGCTTGACTAAACAGTACCTTTGTAAGCAACTTATACATTAAACCACAGAATAAAATACCCAAATGCCCTTTCTAATTTTTTAGCACAACTGGAAAACTTACTTTTCAAGCATATGTCGTGCTATCCTTTAAATAGACCTATAAATTTCCCCAGAATTAACCAAAATAGTACTTAGCTTCTTACTTCTGTTCTTTTCCTTGTACAGTTCTGCATGGTAATTTCTAACTCAAGAGCAATCCTTCATGGTGAGGGTGTGAATGGAAATGATCCTAATAGCAAAAGCTAGGCAAATATCCCAGCCTCATTTAAACATTTCAAAAATGTGGGGCTGATTGGACTGTCATGCTCTAAGGACAGGAAACCAAAGCATTTAACAGCAGGAGCTTTATTAAGGAGATGTTTACTCTACAGGCAGCAAGGTTAGACTAAGATATTTCCCACCCAGAACGGGCCAATGATGTAAGTGTTGTGTATTTGTGTAAGTGTCAGTTTAATTGAGTGTCACAAAGGATTTCTCTCTACAAGGCCTAGCAAGTTTTCTCGCCACATCTTACCAAACACAACACATTAATTACATTCCCCACCCCAATGGCCTTCCTCTCATCTGATTCTAGCCCCATTTTACCACTTGCCATACCTAACACTTCCAGTCAATCCATAAGCATGACCCTGATCTACCAGTCCCTTACTATTTTAATATACCGTCTTGCTTGCATGCTCATATTCCTGTCCTAGACCTGCCACAGTGTTCCAGTGAAGCCAATGCAAGCTGGAGGAACAGCATCTCATTTTCCATTTAGGCATTTAATGGACTTCAGGACCAACCACTGAGTTCAATACCTTCAGATCATGAACCCATGTACTCTATTTTGTTTCCCTTGCCTTCCTAGCATTGCCATCATTTTGTCAGTATATCAGCAAATGCTCTCCAAACACACACCACTACCCGTAATTGAATCAGAGATAGTAGGAACTGCAGATGCTGGAGAATCCGAGACAACAAGGTGCAGGGCTGGATGAACACAGCAGGCCAAGCAGCATCATAGGAGCAGAGAGGCTGACGTTTCGGGCCTAGACCCTTCAACAGAAAAGGGGGAGGGGAAGGGGGTTTTGAAATAAATAGGGAGAGAGTGGGAGGCGGATAGAAGAGGGATAGAGGAGAGGATAGGTGGAGAGGAAACAAACAGGTCGAAGAGGCGGGGATGGAGCCAGGAAAGGTAAGTGTAGGTAGGGAGGCCAGGAAAGGTTGGGAACCCTGCAGCCCAATGGTATCAATGTGGATTTCACAAATTTCAAAATCTCCCCTCCCCCCACCGCATCCCAAAACCAGTCCAGCTCGTCCCTGCCTCCCTAACCTGTTCTTCCTCCCACCTATCCCCTCCTCCCACCTCAAGCCGCACCTCCATCTCCTACAGACCAACCTCATCCCGCCCCCTTGACCTGTCCGTCCTCCCTGGACTTACCTATCCCCTTCCTAACTCCCTACCTACACTCACCTTTCCTGGCTCCATCCCCGCCTCTTCGACCTGTTTGTTTCCTCTCCACCTATCCTCTCCTCTATCCCTCTTCTATCCGCCTCCCACTCTCTCCCTATTTATTTCGGAACCCCCTTCCCCTCCCCCTTTTCTGATGAAGGGTCTAGGCCCGAA
>NC_063335.1:48411842-48445747 GCF_021869965.1 Rhincodon typus
GTCCCACTACCCGTAATGTCTGGTTTTGCTTTCAGCAGAGCTGACTATATTCTCACTAACTCTGGCTACTAATTCCTACACTGAGCCTATGTCTTTTCCACAAACATTCCCATTCCCTTTGCCTTCTGGTAGATAACACCTGTGATCCCAACCTCTTTTGTTCTCAAACCTTGCCCTGACCTTTCCTTCTATTCCATTTGTTCTTCCCAACCTTTTTCCAGCTCTCTCTCTCTTCAGTCCCTGAAAAGTCTCATTTTCAACTCAAAATATTAACACCTTTGGTCTCTCTTCAGATGCTGCCAGACCAGCCAAGTTTCTCCAGCACTTTCTGTTTTTTATTGATCTCCAGCATCTGCTGCATTTTGCCTTTGTTGATGCTTTGAAGAACTCCCAGTCTAGTATTGTACAATGAGGTACTCTGGCCCAACAAGGTTCATTAACCCCAACTTCCAAAGAACATACTTTAATGTATGAATTTGAATCTTCTGTTAACCATACAAGCTGTTTCTAAGACTTACTTTAGTAGAATTAGGAAGTTTTAAACATCAGTTTTGTGCTATAGACTCAAGCAATTGTCAATAGTGAGGACATTCTGCAAACATATTTCACAAATGACCAAGAAAGGAAACACTGGTGTCATTCAGACCAGGACTCTGAGAGAGATATAAGTGATAAATAATGGATAAAAGCAAAACTGATCTTATATACCTGTTTCCATGGTTTCATCTGATATGCTTTCTAGGTTTAGGAAAAGTAGCATCAAAATTTAACACCTTGCATATGAAATGCCAGAATGCAACTTCCTTTCCCTCAGTTCTTAGATGTCTCTCTCTGCTAGAAATGCTTCAATTAATGCAAATCTGATCATTCTGCCATTAAATGAATTGCTGCCCATCTGATTTTGGACTGGTCGGTTCTGTTTCTCCAAGTGGGCTGTATAAAAATTTATAAAATATAAATTGGATACAAAAATATCAGGTTTTTGTCATGAAATCAGCCATGAAATTATGGAGTTTTCTGATAAATTTTATTTGGCATCAAGATTTGTTCTACACCTTTAATCTGCCTGCCATTTAGTTTTGTACTCTATTCCTAGGTTGTCTATTGAAGGAGTTACTAGATTTGGAAAAATTTAGCATTCAGGTCTTTTAATGACATGTGTGCACGTTGTTATTGTCAATTTTTCTGGTAGCTGCCAGCTCCTGAGGTGATGTTCCTTCCTGCAGAGAGTGTGTTGTTCCTGTTGCAAGTGCTTGATCAGAGCAAGACACTTACTTGTCTTTTAGATTTACTATCACTGCTGGGTTGCTAGGATGACATTTCTTGGAATTACAAAGTTGTCCTAACTCGAAGCTGATTATTGCAGAGTCATCTTATTAGTACAGTTTAGAAAGGGGACCATATAGCTCAATAAGTCTGTGCAAACCCTTGTGAAATCCTATTCTTTACACCTTCCCCATATCGCTGCAGATTGCTTTTCTCTTTCAAATATTTATTCCATTCGATCTTGAAAGCTACTACATAAACTATGTCCTATCAGGCGGTGCATTCCAAATTCTAATTAATTAATGAATAAGGTCATTTTACCCTATGTTACTGCTTCTTTTTATTGATCTCTAAATCTGTGCCCGCTGATTATCTATTCTAATGTTAGGACATTAACAAGTGTTTTTCTTTATTTACTTTATTGAGATACTTCATCATTTTAAACACCTCCACGGAGAACACATATTTGTAACTCCTCATCCCTGGAATCACTCCAGTAAATCTCTGAAGCCTTCCTAAAAAAGAGCAGAGAATTGGATGCACTATTCCAGCTGAAGCTGAAGTGGCATTTTAAAAAGTGCAGAGAATTGGATGCACTATTCCAACTGAAGCTGAAGTGGTATTTTAATTGGGCTTCACATAACTTTATAGCTTTACTATGTTATGCCCCTGTTAGAGAGTCATAGAGTCATACAGAACGGAAACAGGTCCTTCCGCCCATATCATCAATGCTGTTCAGGTATCCTATACTGAACTAGTCCCATTTACTTGTGTTTGGAGCCCATATGTTTTAAATGTTTTGTTACTTGTACTGCCACCTTCAAAGGTCTCTGCACAAGCACAATTAAGTTTCTCTATTCTTGCACTCCCTTTAAAATTATACCATTTAAGTTTTTAAATTACACCTAACAAAAGGTATTGCTTCAAACTTCTCTACACTGTATTCCAACTGCTGTGACTACTCTTTCCGTCAGGTCCTCTTGAAGTCTGTTATTATTTTGCTCACTGTGTGTGCACCTCCAAAGTTTTGTCGTCTGAAATAATATCCTTTATCCAAGGCTAAGTCATGACATGCATCAAAATCAGTGACCCAGGACTGAGCCAACAATATGCTTCTCACTGACTTGAGTATTGTTTTTAATGGAAAATGAAAGTAAGTTACAGCAGAGGTGCAGTTCACATAATTATGAGAAGCCAGCTAGTACACAATATGCATTTTTCCAAAAAAATACATGTATGTTTGCAATTCAAGGTAGCTAAGTTACCATTTATATTGTCAGTATACCAATTATCATTCATTAATAAAATATGCTGACTCTAGTAAGTCCCACTTTCATCAGTTTCTGCACATTCATTTCATCCATTTTATCTGAGGCATTCAGGTGTTTTAATGATATGTGTGAGAGTTGTTGATATGAGTTTGTCTTGTATCTATTCATTCTAGAGGAGTATCATTCACATAGTGAGTGCTTGATCACAGCAAGATGCTCATTTTTCAGATTCAACAACTGTTGAGCTGATGACTTTCCGAACATGACAAGCAGTTGTTGCTAAGCTTTAGATTCAATTGGAAGCTGCTTCTTATTCTGTGCCCAACGTCACTGCGTATTGTCAGCAATAAGCTTAGACGAGATTCAGGCTCTGATGAAAAAATATACAAGAACTATGCTAGATAGCTCACAAATCATGGTCTAAAGCTTCTTCTATCATGTCTCCACACTGATACACTAGATCATCCAAAGTAACTTTCACTTCAGAAAGACGACTGACTATCTTTTACTGTGTGTTGATTCTCTTCTGAAGCAGTAGAAATGCCAAACAGCATGTGCCACCATCTTTATCTCCCAAGTGGGACCCAGAATGAAGTTAGGAACCTGTTGACTTCATCTAGCTTCACTTATTAGTAACTATCTTTCACAAGGTCAGTAATAAGAACTTCTGTCTTAGGGAGTTGTTACAAAATTTTTTAAATGGTTAGCATGGGGTTATGTCTCTTCAAACTGTTATTGAGATCCTTTATAGCCATGAATACTGTCAGTTTTGCAGGATTTTTCATCCATTGTGTCTCCATAACCACAAACTAACAGTTCATCCTGTTAGTACTCTGGAAAAATCACCATCACATATTATTTGTATTGATGCTGCTTTGAAGATATGAAAATGCCAACCAGTATGCACAACCATCTATCTCCTAAATGGCTTCACTTGCCAGTACCCATTCTTCACAGTTAGGGTAGCAAAGATTTTGCCTTTGCAAGTTGTGGCTAAATTCTTCCAATGGTTGGCATGGGTTAGCAAGATCTCTACAGAACTTTATTTAGATCCTTGGGTCAAAGCATAGTCTCAGCTTTCCAGATTGTTTCACGTCTCCCATGCTGCTAATCCAGTCTATAGGAGTTCTCACTTTTTTCTTTGTCAGCTCTTCTGTCTTGACTTTTAGGTTGGCATTTAGGACAATTGGCCCTATCCTTAGCAGATGCTAAGTTTGTCTCACACTCTCATCTGTTCCAAGATAATATGCACTAGGTAAACATCCAAGACCTGTAAAAAAACATCTTTGTGACCTCTTCTAGGAAATTTTGAACAATCAATGATTCAGTGGAGTGTGAAACATGGCACATCTCTTCTTGTACTAGTAGGGCTACCCACCAGCAGGACTGATGAAGGGTATAAACCCAAAACATCTACTGTCCTGCTCCTCTGATGCTGCCTGACCTGCTGCGTTCCTCCAGCTCCACACTGTATTGACTCATTACTTGCTGAACTTGAACGCTAGTTTTGTGAGATTAATGGTTTGAGGACTCTTAAATTCTTCTGTGCTGTAGCTTTCTGAAGTCTTTCTCTATTTAAGTTATATTTAGCTCCTCCAATCATCCTGCCAAAGTGCAGAACCTCATAAGTTCCCATATTATATTCCATCTGCTAAGTTTTTTCCCATTTGTTGAACCTGTCTATCTCCCTCTGCAGATTTTTTGTGTCATCTTCAGTGCTTACAGTCCCTGCGAACTTACCTCATTGAAGTCATTACTGTATATTGTAAATAAGTGTGACCCCAGCACTGATCCCTGTGGACTTCCCGAGTTACAGGTTGCCATCCTGAAAATGACACCCATATCCTGACTTTCAATCTTCAATTAACTAGTCAATCCTCTATCCATGCTAAGATTCCACCTCCAACACCATGGACTCTTATCTTATTAAGTAGTCTTATGTGTGCTACCTTATCAAAACACCTTTTGAAAATTCAAATATATTACATCCACTGCTTCCCCTTTATCTATCCTGCTTGTTACCCCTTCCAAAAAGTCCAGTACATTTGTCAGACCTGACTTCTTTTCATGAAGCTTAATCACATTATGCATTTCTAAATGCTCTATTATTAAATCCATTGTAATAGACTCTAACATTTTCCCAATAACAGACATTACACTAACCAGCCAATAGTTACCTGATTTTTTTAAGGAAAGGTTGACAGTTTCCTATTCCTCTGGAACATTTTCAGAATCTAATGATTCCTGGAAGGTTATTACCAGTTCATCCATTATCTTTGTTTCTACTTCCTTTAATATCTCAGGATGCATCTTATCAGGTCCAGGGAACTTGTCGATTTTTAGCCCCATTAGTTTCCCTAGCACTTTTCCCTAGTGATTGTTATATTTATTTCCTCTTCTCCTTTTGCCCCTTGAATATTTAGTAATTTTGCAATGCTATTAATGTCTTCTATTGTAAAGACTGAAGCAAAATATTTATTCAACTTCTTTGTCACTTCCTTGCTGTGTGTTTACACTAGGCCTTGAAAATTCACTCAATTCACTGAAAGTTCACAAGCTAGGTGCTTTGGATGTAATAATTTGAGAAATGTGTTTAATGGCTGCCAAAAGCTAAAGTGAAAGCAAGTTCCAGCAGAGGTAAAAGTCACATATCCATGTTAAGCCATGATAAACATCATTTATCCAAACAGTCTTCACCTCTTAGAAATATTCATTCACCACAACTCCATATTTTCTAGCCCTTAAGCAATCCTGCTACTACCCTTTTCATCTCATGGACTTCAACATTGTAGAAAATTCATTTAGCTAGTTAATTTGTATAGCATCAACTGCATTGCCATCATCCAAAAGCTCAATGAGGTTAGTCAAACATGATTTACAAATAACAAATCCATCCTTTGGTAGCTCTGCTTGTCAAACCGCATTCATTCTCTGTCCATTTACTGCGTCTAAAATATTCCTCACCACCGTGGTTAAATTGAGTAACCTGCAATTGCTAGCTGTGTCCTTCTGGCCTTTAAAGAAGGGTGCAACATTTGCAATCCTCCAGTCCTCTATATTCCAAGAAGGGGGACTTGGAAGATTGTGACAAGCAATTTCTATCATTTCTTCCCTCAGCAGCCTCACTTTCATCCCAACCAGCACAAAGTCCTTTTTTCTTTGCAATATCACAAACTCAAAATACAAATTCTCAATGTGATATGGCACTTTAGTCACCACAGAAGAGTGACAAGTCAAGTGAGACAATGCAAAACAGATCAGAACAAGCTCTTTTACTGGGGAAAAGTACTTCAGCACACCCAGATGGTGCAAGTTTGCTGAACCAACTCTGAGCCCTCCCTAGATTTGCTGCAGTAATATTGTCTACTCCTTTCCAGTCTCTATGCCTGACACAGCCCCTGGATTTGAAGTTTTTGAGTCTGATATCTAGAAGAGAGAAAACCATTTGATAGAATCATTGTAACTACAGTATTACAAAATAAAGGCAAGCCCAAAGATGTCAATGAAAAACTTGAAATGGTGTCAAAATCTATCGACACAGGAATGGAGAAGAGATTATTGCCAGAACATGGAAGTAGACGAAAAGAATGGGCTGATGTTTAATTTTAAAAATATTGTGGTTTTCTGTCATGTGACAGTGGAGGGAGGGTCTTTAGAGCCCAGGCTCTAGAGTCACAGAAAGGTGCTTCTCAATCTAAACCCACCAGCATTCCACCCGTTTCCAGCCTTGACTGAGGTTAGAATGTGAACAATCGACTCACCCAGCTCAGGAAGGGGACTTAGCATTTTCAAAAGCATGATAAGAAGACTGTCACCTTTATTAGCACTCTAATTTGAAGTGTGGGCAAGATTCCCAATTGTCAGGGAACACAGAAGCTTTTTCAAGGTCTGAGGTCTGAGCATAACCAGAACTATCTCCTAGATCGAGGAGCCTTCCTGAAGTAGTGAGTGTGCCTTGCCTTTCCCACATGAGACCATCACCCTGATGTCTCCAATCTTCCGGCCAAGGGTCTCTGATTGCTCCCTGACCCTCTCCCTCTCAGGTTCCACTTCCTGAACCATCCTGTAATGGCAGTCCTGTTGATCAATTCCCCTCCTCCCTCCTGTTCATTCTGCTCCCATCTCCAATCCGTCCAGTGTGGAACATTCCTCGGCTCTAACTGTGCCCCAATGAAAAGGCCATGTGGGCAATAGACCAAATTTGCCACTCTTACCAAACCCATGGATGGTTTCTGCCCTTCAACCCAATATCCCTAACAGCTGCAGGATGCTGGCACAGCTCTCCTTGTGTTGACTAGCAAAGGACGCCTCCATGTTGAGGCCCTTCGGCCTTCACAGCATGAGCAAACTTAGTAGCATGCTATCCCTCCTCTCCCAGTCAATGTGCTGCTAAGATTCTGGAGTTCCCAGCTGCTCTGGGTGTGCTAACCCTGGCTTTAATGGAATGGAAAAGGAGACCAAGTAATAAGGAAGCCACTTACTGGAAGACTACACCACTGATCATACAAGCCATCAGCGTGTGCAAGCACGAAATACCCACCAACATTAGGATCCCAAAAGCCCACAAGAATGTCCATCCTACTGCAAAATAAAGATCCCCACTTGTGGGTCTCACACCACTTTCTAGCCACCATGCTGCCTGTTGGTTACATCAGCAAATATTCTACCGAATTTAGCTGATTGTGATTTGGGCAGGTTGGCTCAGAACAGTCGTTTAGACCATTATCAAAAAGCGTTCATATAAATGTAGCATGGCATATTGGTAATCTAATTAAACAAGTATTCCAGAGATCCAGGTTATTACTTTGGAAACAAGGGTTCTTTCATGAGATGTGGGCATCATTGGCAAGGTCAGCATTTGTTACCCATTCCTAATTGCCCCTGAACAGTGACTTATAGGCCATTTCAGAGGAAAGTTAACAGTCAGTCACATTGCTATGGGTCTGGAGTCACATTGTAGGCCAGATCAAACAAGGACAGCAGATTTGCTTCCCTGACAAACTTCTACCTGAATGCATTTATTCGTTACTTTACCAAATCCTGCCAGTACCATGTTTATATATATATGGACACTATGTGAATTAAGGGACACAGGGACAATGCGGGAACATGGCATTGAGTCAGGTTTTCACTTTAGATTTATTAATTAAATTAATTGACCAAATTTCAATTAACAGCTGCTGTGGTGGCACTGTCCCAGTGAACAAAGGAAGTATATTCAATTGTTGTAAAAACTTACCTAGTCAGCAACCAATCTTGGCACAGCAGGATCCCAAATTATGTGACTTGATAATCCGGTCATTATAAATAAAAGGACAGGACAGAGAAAGGATGATTTTAAAAAAGCATCAGTAAATGAGGTAATGCACAAGGAGATTGAACATGGGGGTGTTGGGGGGGTGGTTGAAGGGAGACAGAAAGAGAGAAGGAAGACAGAGAAAAATAAACCGGAGTGAGAAGAGAGAAAGCAAGAAAAGAGAAGATGGAGAGAGAAGAGAGACAGGAAGAAAGCAAAGAAGGAGCAAAAAGGAGAATTTCTTTCAGGGTTATGGCACCAATATCAGATTAATTTTGTTATCAGAGATGAGTCGATGGGCTGAATGGCCTAGCTGAACTCCTTTCATATGCTGTAGACAATGCAGTCAGTTGTAAAATACTGTGCTTACTTATGATTAGATTCCTTTTGTCTAGCCATGAAGTTACTGAAATGCTTCATGAGCATGCTGTTTGGAAATAAGTGTGTGAAATATAAAAACACAGATCTAATGCTGTTCCTGTGTTTTTAACAAAGTTAGGTGTGTCCACCCAGTCTTATTCTGAAATCAAAATACAATGGTTCAAAAAGTGACAAGCTAACTGCACTCTTCAAATTCTCTAGTCACATTGGTTCTAAATTACATGGAGAAACTGCACGATAGGATTGTACATATCAGTTGTTTACTTTGTGGGATGAGAGAACAGCCTATTGTAGGTACTTTCCCAGGAAAGTGAGCTAACTGATATACATGTTCGTAAATTTGTTTGTTTGGTAACTACAATACAGATCATGAGACATTGGTGATCGAGCCAACTTTAACACAAAGATTTTTGGCATTTTAAATTGTCCACATGGATTAATGGATTCCATCAAAATCATAAGCTCTAAAGACAATAATAAATGAAGAAGACCTTTTAACCATTCCTAATCATCTATCCAGAAAAGCTCTACACAACCCCATTTCTGCAATGGATCACTTCATCAAGGATCCCAGGGTTTTATTTCCACCAGTTTGTCTGCTAGCCCATTTTAGATGTTGATCAGTGCTTACTTGAAAGACTACTTCCTGATACCAATTTTAAATTTATCTTTCACTTTAGAAGAATGAAGAGGGATCTCAAACATATAAAATCCTGATGGGACTGGACAGGCTAGATGTGGGAAGAGTGTTCCTGATGTTGGGGAAGTCCAGAACTACGGGTCACAGTCGAAGAATAAGGGGTAAGCCATTCAGGACTGAGATGAGGAAGAATTTCTTCACTCAGAGAGTTGTGAACCTGTAGAATCCTCTATCACAGAAAGCTGTTGCTGCCAGTTCATTAGATATATTCAAGAGGGAGCTGGACGTGGCCCTTGTGGCTAAAGGGATCAAGGGGGATGGAGAGAAAGTGGAAGTGGGGCACTGAAATTCTTGATCAGCCATTATCATATTGATTGGTGGTGCAGGCTTGAACAGTCGAATGGCCTACTCTTGCACCTATTTTCTATGTTTCAATGTTTCTGCCTGGAATCTGTGCTCCTCCGAATGGCCATGGTTCAAATTAAATTGCAATTAAACAGAACTGCAAGCCAGCAATTCTTAAACTGCAAACCTGTCGTTCTTAGGAAGAAAGTTTTAAAGTAACAAAGGCCAGTAACAGAACAGCAACAGGGTTAAAAAATGGTAACAGAATCAAACAAGGAAAAGATAAAAGGAGAAAATGCAAAACCAATAAAATAAATAAATAAATAATGCTCTGTGCTTCTCTTTTAAAGAAAAAACAAAGAACAGCAAAGAAAATGGGTGGCAAACATTCAGTTTTGGACTGGGTGTCCAGGATGCCTTTACTGAATTACAACTGTGCAGACAACATAAGCAGTTATATTTCACAGATAAAGTGAGAGATAATCCTGAGAAGAGAGCATACAGCTAGTCCTTCCTTTGATGATCAAAAAGATCCAGGAAAGGTTTGGAAAATTGTCAAAGAACAGAGAAAGGAAAAAAGTAACTTCAGGATTAACAGACTCCAACTGATATTGCACAGACACAAATTCCAAGAGTTGACTAGTTTGTCAGAAATGCCACAACAAAGGACATGAAAAACTTTTCAGAAGAAGAACTTTAGACAGACTCACTCAGGTAGTAATTTCCTTCATACCAATTAAACCCTTTAGGAAGGGTCTTTTGGGCGACATGCATCACTTGAGGATGGACACAAGTATAAAGTTTTAGGGATGGCCAACAACAATTACATGCTTTGGGTGGAACCAACGCTATTTGTACACTCAGCAAAGTGCACCAAGCCAAAAAAAATCTGCAGTTGATGTAGTTTGTTGCACCTATGTAAATGCTGTCCACCTTTCCTTGTGTGTAGCACCATGGGCCTGCATGTGCAGGAAATTTTGTTGTAAAATCTGAGCCAGAACCCATCACAAAACACATGGCCGACAAGGCAGTACAGTGCCACAACCGCAAACGCATCAATGAGTTTTAGAAAACCAAGTGAAAGGTAAATTTCAGAAGATGACCAAGTTTTCTACATTTTTAATCGTTTCGATGGTATAGTGATCAGCAACTTTTACAACCACCTGTACCTCAAAACGAAGGAAAAACACGTACTAAAAGCTAAAATTGACATGAGAGTTAGTATCAACGTATTACCACTACAAATCCTGAAAGGCATGTGCCTCAGCAAATATTGCTCTGTGGTACAGATTACATGAGACTGTCTCACAGCGCGTAATAGATCACGAGTTCCATGCATTGGCGCAATTGCAATGTTGTGGCAATTCACAAGCTCACCTTGATCTCCTGAAATCCACCTGGTAGGTACCAATGGTCCAGAAGTCACAGACTACCAGCATGCTCAGATTTCAGTTAAACTCCTGTACCCAGATACATTTGATGCAATTAGCAATTTTAAGAATGATGCAAGGTTGCGTCCTACAACCTTTCTTATTGATTGTCCAAGGAAGTGCAATAGATGCCATTGGAACTGGACAATATGGAGAAAAATGGTATAATTCACATGGTCAACTGCTATATAAATTGGAGTAGCTCCATAATGTACATTTTAAAGAAAGCTGACTACTGCTTGATTTGTAATTGGATACATTTATCAGAATTTTGGTCAAACAATCTCTTAGCAATTCTGCATTAAGAAGTATGTCCCATCATTTAGCATGTTGTTTATGTTGCTTATTATCAGTATGGATATTCATCTTCAAGGCCTTACCTAATGCATTTTTGTTTTCTATGAATAAACCTCTTCCTTCTTTTTTCTTCTTTTTCAGCTTGATTCCAACAAATACCTTCTTTCTGGCGAAAAACAAAACATATGCATTTTGTACGAACTGTTAACCTCCTTGAAACAAATGAGAAGGCAACCAATAAACTCTGTTCCATGGATATGTTAACACCTAGATTATTGGGTGCTTATATTTTTAGTTCCACATTATTGATAACTCGATGGACAGCCTGTAACAATATCTTCACATGGATCTCCCTCCCTCCCTGTTCTTCAGTGAGAGAGAAGTACATCAAAAGATTAGATTTCTTTTATTCATTTGTGGAATGAGGGCATCACCAGCTAGGCCAGCATTTAATGCCTATTCCCAATTGCCCAGAGGGCAGATATGAGTCAACCACTCTGGGCCTGGAGTCTCACATAGGCCAGAGCAGGTAAGGATGGCAGTTTCCTTCCGGAACGGGTGAACAAGATGGGTTTTTCCCAACAATTAGCAATGGATTCATGGTCGTCATTAGATTCTTAATTCCAGATGGTTTTTTTCATTGAATTCAAATTCCACCATCTGCCAAGGCAGGATTTGAACCCAGGTCTCCAGAATATTACCTGATTTTCTGAGTTAATACTCCAGTGATAATACCACTAGGCAGTGATCTTCCCATGTTATATTCGATCCTTTTCAGTATTGTTCTATTCTTTTATTAACATACTCAAAAGAGGTAGAAAATCATCAAATATAGAACTGCTGACACATCTTTCCAGTTTTCAAAATGGCGTGATTATGTTGGCAACTAGTGCTGGCCTTACCAGTGACAATAGCATCCAATGAAAGAATAAAGAGGCAGCAAGAGAATTTGACACTTAGACCAACTTTCCCAATTCTCAGAAGGAGACAGAGAGAGAGCAAAGAGTTTGGACTGACAAAAATTCTATGAAAATGCTGCTGTTTTTAATGAGCGCCATCTAAAGTATAATACTTATTGAGCAGTTAAATCTGTTTGAATACAATTTGTAAACTATTACATCAATTCATGTGCTTAATTGTACAAATTAACCAAATTACAGTGAGAGCTGTTGCCAACAATGGGGAAAACCGTCAAACCAGATTGTACTGCCCACGATAAATAATTTCAATAACATCATGAGTTGTGGTTTTGGATTATCTGATTTAGATTGTTTTAAGTAAACAACAAATAAGCGATCAGGAAGCACTGCATGATTCAAAATATGAGTACAAATGACTACAAAACATGGTTACCCCTTTTTAATGGATGAAAAATGGATTTACCTAATTGTGCTTCTTTAAACTAAAGTATTCACAACTTTGTTTTATGAAGAAACAAAAACCTTAAATATCTCTTAAAATTCTCACAAATGTTTTAACATCAGGTTTATATAATGTGCTTGAGGTGTTTTCAATAGGATTTGAAAATTCAAGAGCTATCATAGAGAATTGTCCTTCAAGTTGGCTTTGTGCTGTAGTGAGTGATTTCAATGTCTTAGTGGCTGAATTGGCTGCATTGTCAATACAGATAAGAAAGATCATGTATTATTTTCTGTTCTACTTAACAAAATGAACCAGTGTGTCTGTCCTGTGGTAACTGTAAGTACATAAATGTTGTAACAAATACAGAGGGACACAGTTTCATTGCCTCTCAAAGAAGCCAAATAGAATTAAAAATGTCCATTTAAATAAACTGCCCAAGGGTATAAACCTCTTAGGAATGTATTCAGAATTTGGCAGACAATTATACAGAGGGAGAAAAAGAAAATTAGATAAAATAAATAATATTTTGTATAACTTCAGAATCAACGTTTCCATTAGAGGCGGTTTGGGATAGAGACTATTTGAAATTTAAATTATACTATAAAAAAGTGCAATCTATTGAGGCAAAATATACATTAAAACTATAAAAATAACATTTACTTGCACATTATTATCAACTTTTGCAATACATTTAGAATGAGACAATGCTTCTCAAAGAGTTGTAATTCTTGGTATAAGTGCAAACACATTTATACAGTTTATACTTGGAAACAATCAACGTCTCCCACCACCTCTTTGGCAAATGTATGGACTGTGGATATTAACTCCTCTATAATACATTAATGAATCAGTTTTTACCATAACACAACGTTTATTTTCCTTAACAGATGGAACCAAATATATTGAATCTGCTTATTGTCATAATACAAGCACATCCATAAATTCCAATCTAACAACATTTTTCAAAATATTATGTTCCTTTGACAATTAAAATCATTTTACTTTGATCTTTATGTTGCAAGATCAGCTAGAAGTAATTAGTATGTTGTGTTTTAAAAGTAGATTAAAAAAATTAGAAAATGTTCCAAATTTAGTTCCATATTAATTTTTCTCAAAGTAAGAAAATTCCTATTGTGAACATATTATTGCATTTTTTGGATGACAAACTGATACAAATTCACTTGAAACTAACACTAGTTTAAATTAAATACATTTGTCATCTGCATGAACAGAAAATACTATTTTTACTTACTTTTGTGGGGTGCTGGGCTCCATCTCGTGTTCCTGTAGCTTCAGAGATTGATTTCGCTAAGCTAAAATATGAACTTTTGGAATTCAAATATGCTTTTTTTTTAAAGGTAGCTCCAGACTGTAAAATTCATATAACTAACCGGATCACTTTGTGTTTGAGTACTGATGAGCAATCATTATAAAAGAGGGAGGTATGAGTGTTTGTGATTGGTCTTACCCACTATAGGCAAGTCGGTTATATGGAAATGACTTTCCAGGTAAGTCACAAGATCGGGCAGAAGCAATCAAACTGAGATATTCTAATTATTAATGTCCCTTTTTCCTATGGCATGAACAAGAATACTGACTGCCTCACGCAAAGCGAGGATTGTTAAAATTTGGAGAAATGGAATGTAAGTTGTAGACGATAAATTTTCAGTTGAGCATGAAGAATATATATACAAATACTTGCGGAAGAAACAAAAAAGCGTAAAAGAAATGAATGAAAATATATCGTTCATCCTTTCAGAAATAAAATATTCATTTTTGTGTTGTAAAATTCTTTCATTGAACAATTGTTTAAAGAACCCATTTTATTTTCTGTTACTTATCGAAGGGCCTGGACAAGGAGTCGAATTTTGTGATCATCCATCCAATCTTTCATTCTCTCAAGGATATATGGGAGGAACAACGATAAGGAAGTCTTAATGTAGATGACTCATATTCCCTGAAACAACTATTTGCATCATAGATAGGATAGGTATACACCTGACAGATGGATCAAACCCAAGGTCCACTGAGCTTGTGATGAGGCAGTTCCCTGCATGTTTCCCCCCTTGGATGTTACTCAGCATGGGAGCAACTTTAAGTGTGGAGAGAACATTGTCTCTATGTTCTGGGAATGAAGAATGTAGGTGTATCCTGATCAAGGCAGACAACACAAAAGTCAGAGTGCCTCAGACGGTTCTGTTCTTGGTGCGGGGGTGGGGCCTTGAGATATTTGTATCCTCTTTAGTCACAGGTGAGGTCCCAGAAGTCTGGAGAGTAGCCAATGTTGCTCCTTCGATTAAGAAAGGCAACAGTGATAATCCAGGAAATTGTAGGCCGGTGAGTGTTACATAAGTGGAAGGAAAATTATTGGAGAAGATTCTTAGGGACAGAATTTACTCACATTCGGGAAAAGAATGGACTTATAGTCAGCGTGACTTTATGCAGGGGAGGTCCTGTCTCACAAATTTGATTAAGTTTTTTCTGAGGAAGGGACAAAGATGATTAATGAGAGTAAGGCAATGTGGTCTAAAGCATTTGACAAGGTCCCTCATGGTGGGCTGATCCGGAAAATTAAGCCACATGGGATCCATAGTGAGTTGGTAAGTTGGGTACAAAATTGACTTGGTCATTTGAGACAGGGTAATTGCGGATGGGTGTTTTTCTGACTGGAGGTCTGTGACCAGTGGTAATCTGCACGGATCAGTGTGAGGATCTGTTGTTTGTAACATACATGAATGATTTGGATGAAAATGTAGGTCATCTGATAAGTAAATTTCCAGGTGACATGAAAATTGGTGGAATTGTGAATAGTGAGGAATGTTGTCAAAGGATACACCAGGGTATATATCAATTTGAATGTTGGGTGGAAAAATGGCAGATGGAGTTTAATCCAAACATGTGTGAGGTGATGCATTTTAGGAAGTCAAACATAAGGGGAAACTATACAATAAATGGCAGATCCCTTAAGAGCATTGGTATACACACAGAACTTGAGGTGTGAGTCCATAGCTCCCTGAATATGGCAATACAAGTTTTATTTTTATTCCTTTGAAGGATGTGAGTATCACTGACTGGCCAGCATTCAGTGAACATCCTTAAGTGCCCAACCACATTGCTGTAGGTCTGGAGTCACATGTAGGCCAAACCTGGTAAAGATAGCAGTTTCCTTCCCTAAAGGACATCAGTGAATCAGATGGGTTTTTTTCCCAACAATAAAAATGGCTTCATTGGCATCATAAGATTTTAATTCCAGATTTTTATTGAATTAAAATTCCACAATCTGCCATGGTGAGATTCAAACCCATATTAACTGGATCTAATCATTCATAGTCTAGCATAATACAACTAAGACGATAAGGTGTAAAGAAGGTATATGCATGCTTGTCTTAGTCACTCAGGGCATTGAGTTTAAAAGTTGGCAAGTCATGTTACACCAGTATAAAATTTTTGTTAGGCCACTGTTGGACTATTGTGTGCAGTTCTGGTCACCGCACTATAGGAAGGATGTGAAAATTTTGGAGAGTGTGCAGAAAAAGTTTACCAGAATGCTGCCTGAATTGGAGTGTCTTAACTATAAGGAGAGGTTGGACAAACATGTATTGTTTAAGCTAGAGGGGAGGCTGAGGGGTGACCTGATAGAGTTATATAAAACTATGAGAGGCATGGATATGGTGAATAGTCAGAGTCATTTTTTTCCCAGGATGAAATATCAACTATTAGGGGGCACACATTTAAGATGTGTTCAAAAGGTTATGAGCGATGAATGTTTTTTTACACAGCGGGTAGTAGGTGCCTGGAATGCATTACCGGGGAAGTGGTAGAAGCAGATACATTAGCAGCACTTAAGAAGCATTTAGACAGACACATGAACAAGCAGGGATTAGAGAGATGCGGGCCATGTGCAGGCAGATGGGATTAGTTTTGAATGGTATCACAGTTGGCCCAGACATGGTGGGCTGAAGGGCCTGGTCCTGTTCTGTACTGTTGGGCCAAAAGGCCTGTTCCTGTGTTGTACTGTTGGGCTGAAAGACCTGGTCCTGTGCTGCACTGTACTGCTCTATGTTAAATGATGGATGGTCCAGAAAAGCAGACAGCTGGCTGAGTTTCTTCCCACCTCATTATGCACCTACATGAGGTAGATGCAGGCTAGTTTGAACTCATGGTTAATCCCCAAGTAAACTCAGGGCAACACAATGGTGTGGAGAGCTGAAATAATACCTCTTTCTTTCCTGAAACTCTGTATTTTGAATATTTGCAATCAACTTCCATTCCTGCAAAAGCACTGAGACATCTCTGACTAAAATCTCAGATGTTGTGCTTGGAGATAATGCTCCTCATATTCTCTTCAGGTGCCAACTACACTATTCTCCTCCAATGTCTTCCTTCAGTTGTCCAGCTCAGTGGGATTTACCATTATTTGGGCACATTCTCACTTATCCAGTCATGGCCGAAGTATCTTCACCCATTATTTATATTCCCATCCCAGCACAAGTATCTCTGGAGTACACAAGTATCTGTCCTTGTTGACCAAGAATTCGGGCACCTCTGATTTTCTCCTTTTTTAATGTTCAGTTTAGCCTGATAACATTTGCTTAAGATTTTTTTTCCTATGCCAATGGCACTATGTAAATGCAAGGTGTTATTTGTTAACTACCAGCAAAAAACAACCAACTAAAAATACCTGTTCATGCTCTTGCTTTCAGCTGGGATTGGTGCTGAAAGACTCTTTTTTAAGTTCTGAATTGCTTCTCATTCCAAATTCCAACTGATACCAGTTTAAACAATTAACTAAGTAATCAAATGTATCCTGTATAAACGTACACATAGATAATCACATGATCATCAACACAATCATACTTCCAAGGCTCCACTTTACATCTGTTTATAAACCAGCCCTTAGTAAACATGTGTCTAAAACACATAGAAAGTTGGACGAATATTACACATCTTATGATAATGTTTACGTGAGCAGGGTAAAATGCAGTTTAGAGAGAGTAATGAATAGCATTGTTTCTTTAAACCTCTATGGAGAAAATATCAGATCATTTGTTAATAAACTTTACTGTAATACGTTCACAAGCATATCATTTCAATTATTCACCTTTATGTTATGAGCAGGATGAAGCATTTGAACAGGATTTCAAACAAGAAGTGACTAGGATTAATAGAGGAAAGGATCAAAATTAATCTAATTGAAATCATTTGAATGGACTACTCATGACCCTTGCTGATTCCAGCTACCTGGGACCAAGCACTGACTGCTTACTTAATGGCCGATTGTTGCAAACATTGAAAGAATAGAATTTTTGAGCAAGAGCACATGTAGGATCTCAGAACCTTCAGAACACCAACATTTTCAGATTCAGACTTCATCTGAATGTGGCTGCTAAATGCTGACACCAAACACGTACTTGGTTAAAGCTCATCATTTGTGTGAAAATGTGGGAATAAATCCTGAATGGGTTGGGCAGAACCCGGCATTGGGCTGTAGTAATTTGTCAAGTCGAGTAGAGCTCAGCCATTCCTTCTGGCCCACAAAAACTCAGCCCCTAAGTATTTTTCGGGTTCTGCAGCAACCATCAGACATCCCTTTAAGAATTAATTGTTTGTTCAACTGATCACACCAACAAACTGTAAATACAGAGTGACAAACAGCACCAGGACCCTGACCTGTAAATAAAAGCAGCCTCCTACCAGAAACAGTTTGGTATGTGGTTAACACATTTACAAAACCATCACATGGCTCTCAGACATTCCATACTCCACAATCTGCAACTATCAGCCACCCAATTTCAGGTCCCATCATTGACCCCAACCCTAACACTAATCATTGCAACCCTAATCCTATCAACATTACATAGTATGGCTGAGGAGAAAAGGTTAGATGCAGTTCAATTGATTTATATAGACCAACTGTGAAATACTTCCACAGAGGCCAGTATCCCATCACTAAGTCACCCTTTATTTACACGTGCATAATACTTGACACCGGTCCGTTTTCCTCAGAGCCAGCTCTCAAAGTGAACAGAACTTCTGACACTCCTGTTTATATCTGTCAGCCAGGACTTCCTGACTGGATCAGGTTAACAGCCCCAATCAGGGAACTCCTTTTCTAAGAGGTCCACCTGGCTGACCTCATTACAATCACCAAAATTTTTTGCAAAAATACCATTAGTGACAGCATTCAATTTACAAGGATGCTGCCAGAGTTGGAGGGTTTGAGCTATAAGGAGAGGGTGAATAGTCTGGGGCTGTTTTCCCCGGAGCATCGAAGGCTGAAGGGTGACCCTACAGAAATTTATAAAATCATGAGGGGCATAGATAGGGTGAACAGGCAAGGTGTTTTTCCCCAGGGCAGTGGAGTCCAAAACCAGAGGGCATAGGTTTAATGTAAGAGGGGAAAGATTTAAAAGGGACCTAAGGGGCAGCTTTTCACGCAGAGGCTGATGCATGTACGGAAATGAGCTGCCAGAAGTGGTGGAGGCTGGTACTATTACAATATTTAAAAGGCATCTGGACAGGTACATGAATAGGAAGGGCTTAGAGGATAAGGCCCAAATGCTGTCAAATAGAACTAGATTAATTTAGGATATTTGGCTGGCATGGACGGTTTGGACCGAAGGGTCTGTATCTGTGCTGTACAGCTCTATGACCATATGACTCTAATTGCAATAGAAGTGTTGCATTAAGCATCAGCATCTTGTACAGAAACTTGAAAAAGATTCCAACCACTTTTGGTGTTGCCAATGTAATGCTGGGTGTGTCATCATGCAGAGAAGATTTGCAGATACAGAGAACAAAATCAATAAATTTCAAAATTTGCTGGTGCCTCAATGTTAAAAGTATGAACTGGTTCACCAAAGCTTTCATGTTCTGTGCCTACTATGTGCTGGATTTACTGATCTCAGTTTTAACGTTAATCAGACAATGCATGTCACAAAATTGGTCATGGTGTTTATTGGTCCTTTGCCAATGTTTTAATGCACACAACTCACAAAGATAGAAGGAAGAGAAAATCTAATGTTTTTATTCATGTTTCTACTTCATTCAGTTCTGTCAATGTGATGTCCATTTGCAACATTCACATGTTTAAACTTGGATTTGCTCTCTGTACATATGGTGGTCACAGAGCCCACAAACAGAAAACATATGAGACCTGTTTCCATTTTTCATATTCCTAAAGCCTTACATGAATCACAAGTTGACATTTTTGTTAATAGTTGCCCCGCATGCTAGACCTGTAGCAAGTGGTGAGTTAACCCAAGAAAGTGACTCACCTTGGCCTGGTTCTCAGTAATGTCCTTGTTGCAGCCTGAACAAGACTGAGGTCAAAGGGAAAATGTCCCAGCAACTGGAGTCATAGCTGAAACAAAAGAAGATGGTTGTTGAAGCTCACTGTAGATATCCTTCGGTGCAACAGCTAAAGGTGCAATGTGGTGGTAACAGACTCAACTTTGAGATCCAGTCCAAATTACACAAAGTCTGATTAAGCTATAAATCAGTATTAGGTTATGACCATTCAATTCTAAACCGATGACAATTGTGGGACACAAGCACCACAAGACCTGTTGCAAATCATGAAGAAAATCAATCCTCAGGGTTTCTCTTTTCAGTCATGGGACATGAGTGTTGCTGGCTGAGCCAACATTTATTGACCGTTCCTAGGTGCTCTTGAGAATATGGTGGTGAGCTGCATTCTTGAACCTCCGCAGTCCACATTGCTATAAGTTGACCTACAATGCCTTTAGGGGGGGAATCCCAGGATTTTGACCCAGTGACAGTGAAGGAATGATAATATTTTTCCAAGTCAGAATGATGAGTGGCTTGGAGGAAACTTGTAGATGGTGGTGTTCCCTTATATCTGCTGCCCTTGTCCTTCTGGATGGAAGTGATCATGTGTATGGAAGATGCTGACGATCTTTAGCACATTTCCACAGAGCATCTAGATTGTATACACTGCTCCTATTGAGCATCGGTGGTGGAGGGAGTAGATGTTTGTGGATGTAGTGCCAATCAAGTGGGCTGCTTTGTCCTGAATGGTGTCAAGCTTCTTGAGTGTTGTTGGAGTGGCACCCAGCCAGGCAGGTGGAGAGTATTCCCGAGTTGAGCCTTTTAGGTGATGAACAGGCTTTGGGGATTCAGGAGCTGAGTTACTTGCCACAGTATTCGGAGCCTCTGACCTGCTCTTGTAGTCACTGTGTTTATTTGGCGAGCCCAGTTAAGTTTCTAGCCAATGGTAACCCTAAGGATATTGATAGTTTGGGGGATTCAGTGATGGTAATGTCATTAATTATCAAGAGTGGTGCTTAAATTGACTATAATTGGAGACAGTCATTGCCCAGTATTTATGTGATGTGAATGTTATTTGCCGCTTATCAGCCCAAGCCTGGATATTGTCCAGATCCAATTGCATTTGAACATGGACTGCTTCAGTTTCTGAGAAGTTGATGGTGCTGGACATTGTGCAATCATTGGCAAACATCCCCAATACTGACCTAATGATGGTGGGAAGGCCAATGATGAGGCAGATGAAGATGGTTGGGCCTAGAACACTACCCTGAGGAACTCCTGCAGAGATGTCCCGGAACTGAAGTGACTGACCTCCAACAACAGCAACTATCCTCCTGCGTGCCAGGTTTGACTCCAACTAGCAGAGAGTTTGTCCCCGATACCCAGTTTTGTTAGGGCTCTTTGATGCCACATTGGGTCAAATGGAATCTTGATGTCAAGGGCTGCCACTGTAAGCTCATCTCAGGAATTCATCTGCTTTGTACATGTCTGACCAGCCAATTTTCCTCAGGTCAGCTAGGATAAACAATAATCATAGCCCACATATCAGCATCCCAAAGCAATTTATCTTTTACTGCCTGGGATCAAAGATCTCAAAGTTTTGAATCAAAGGCATTCCATCCAGCATCATTCTTTCTTTGTTTCACAGTTTGTCTCATTATTTCGGATGACATGGGGGACATTCAAGAGAATACTGGGCATTGGTGAGACTACATTTCAAATGATGTGTATAGTTTTGGGCTCCTTATTTAGGGTAAGATGTTAATACATGGGAGGCTGTTTAGGGGAATTCCACTAGATTGCTACCTAAAATGAGCCCATTGTCTTATGAGAAAAGATTAGACAGGCTGAGATTGTTTTCAATTGAGTTTAGAAAAATGATGTGATCTGATTAAAGTGTATGAGATACTAAATGGTCTTGAAAAAGTGATTGTGGAAAGAATGTTTCCTTTTGTGATTGGGGACACTGTTTTAAAATTAGGGGTCATGTTTTTAGAGCAGAAAAGACTGATTTTTTTCTCTCAGGAGATTGCTCAGCTGAGCACAGTAGCTCAGTGGTTAGCACTGCTGCTTCACGGCTGTTTGCGACTCTGAGAGACAATAATACATACATAGACGAAGACACAGCGGAGACACTTAGAGCTCTATAAAACCACAATTCATTTACTAAGTACTTAAATGAATAACGCACATTTTTAACAACTAGAAATAGTCAATCGCTGTCTTTCACTACACAAATAAAAACTGAAAGAACTGCGGATGCTGAGAATCAGGAGCGAAAACAAAGTTGCTGGAAAAGCTCAGCAGGTCTGGCAGCATCTGTGAAGGAAAAAACAGAGTTAACGGTTTGGGTACTGTGACCCTTCCTCAGAACTGTCTTTCACTACCCTGATTTCTGTAACTAAACCCAAATGTTATTACCCAAGACAGTTTGCAGCTGGCCAGGCTGAAACTCTGTTCGATATCTTCACCATGCCTCCTGACGTAGGTACTTCTTGAACAATGTTATCTTTAAAGTGTTGCTGAACAAAGGGATTCCTTCAGGCTTTTTATACTCAAGGAGCAACATCAGTACCTTCTACCTGACCCATGCCATTCCACGTGGCTGAGAGAATGGATACTGAGATCCAGCGTGAGAAAGGTGAGACTGAAAACTGAGTCTACAGACAGAGGATGATCTCCCTTAATCTACGTGTTACTGAAAAGTGTTCTACCCACTCACCTTTCCTGCCCTGCTGGGGTCCTTGTTCCTTTTTGAGGCACTGTACCTGGCTTAGAGGAACCATAGAACTGCTGCACATTGCCTTGGCTACCTCCTTCTACACCTTGTGGCTTCCTCTTCTTGTCCCTGGGGAGGTATCACTTCACTTTAGCCCCTCTGATCTCACAGCGCAACCTCCATGTCAGAGTCTGAGACCCAGGGGCAGCCTCCCAGGTCTTGACTCCCTGACCAAACTAAAATCCCTTCCTTTGCCATGGTGCATCATCTTGCCTACCCTCTCTGACTGATTGGTTGGGAAACCTAGAAGCAGGATACAATTGTCTTGGCTCACTTGGCTAGTCAACTGACAGATCAAATTAATTTCAATCCCATTACAAGATTCCCTGCTGTGGATTTTCTTGGGTCTGTCAGGATACAATTCAGTTTAAGTGGCTGTGTGAGAATTCTTCAGCCTGATTGGTTGGAGACCCATGCTGATCCTTACCTTGCTCTGCATGCCAATCGCCCCCAGTAGAGGGCACCAGACTAGATCAGTCACCTGACATCACTAACCAATCTGTTTAGAGATGTTATGATACCTCTGGAGCAGGTGGGAATTGAACCCAGGGCTCCTGGCTCAGAGACAGGGACACTACCACAAGATCACAAGCGTCCCTCTCAATAGCAGTTCAAAAGCCTGACAAAACCAGTGAACAACCGTAAGCTCAATGAATTGGGAGGGGGTGTTAAAATATCATTGTCCATGAACAGGAGATAATCTACCTAAAAATGTGACTTTTTCAATAATGCTGTGAGGTCTCTCAGACTATGAAGTATTAAAGGTTAAAATGCTATGAAAAAACACAGAAGTGTTTGCAAAAAAACTTCATCCAAATGATAAGTGATGGGATTCTATCTGGCTGCATCATCTTTCATGAGCTCATGATGGGTATTGCACTTGGATCATTTGCTTTTCATTTGCACACATGTTGCGTGTGTGCTCTAGGAAATGATCCAAGAGAAAGAAAGCTTGGCCAGTTAAAAGGATCTTTTTCTCCTCCATCTGGAGATTTTTCTCCTGGTTTATAACTTATAAAGGTCTGAAAAGATTCCAATCTAAGACTTTCCTGCTTATTTATGTATCACCATCTCTAGGACTTTTAAATATTGCACAGTCTTTTCTGAGGTTGAATGTGAGATGTATCTTTCAAGAGTGGAGTAAGATTCAATCTTCTTCAAACCTTTGTTTACAATTTAGGATTTTGGATTCAGGTTCTTCAGCATCTGAAGGGAAGAATTCTTGCTCTAGAGCAACATCTGGCACCAACCTGGGAGGTGGATGACTGAGAAAAGGGAAACCCAACATTCCAGAGAGTGGGACTTCCAAACAATAAGCTGACATCCCAAATTGTCCAGTGTTCATACCTACGTTTGCAGAACAAAGTAGCTGACAAGAATATTCTGAGGCTTAAGATCACATTGTTGAAGTAGACTAAAGGCCCAGGATATGAATAAATGTCTTCTATCTAGAACCCAGGGCCCATCATCTAGGTAAAGTCTGTGACAGAAGGTCTGCATCCACAAACTGATGGAACTACCATATAACAGGATATTATTCAAGACCATGGATCAAGGAGATACTAATAATTCTTTCATGCATTTTACAGCTTAGTTTTGAGATTCCTATACATGGCAAAGGCTTTTTAAAATTTTTTTTCCCTTCTCCCATCATCATTTTCAAGGGTTGGATTTCCTTTAGATTGCCTTTGACTTTGTTAATCCCCTTTACTGTCTTAAGTATTTCAATTAGATCTCCTGTCATTCTTCTGAACTCTAGTCAGTATAGGCTTAAAGTGCTCAATTTCTTCTCATTAAACAAGCTTTTCATCTCTGGAATCAATCTAGTGAACCTTCTCTGAACAGTCTCCAATGCTATTACATCTTCTTAAGTTTTTTTTTTAATCCATTCACAAGATGAGAGTATCACTGGCTAGGCCAGCATTTATTGCCCACTCCTAATTGCTCAGGGGACAGCTATGAGTCAACCACATTGCTGTGGATCTTGAGTCATATGTAGGCCAGACTGGGTAAGGATGGCAATTTCCTTCCCTAAAGGACATTAGTGAACCAGATGGAGTTTTCCAACAACCAGCAATGGATTCATGGTCATCATTAGACTCTTATTTTCCAGATATTTATTGAATTCAAATGTCACCATCTGCCATGGTGGGATTTGAACCCTGGTCCCCAGAACATTACCTGGGTCTCTGGATTAACAGTCCAGATAATACCACTAGGCCATTGCCTCCCCTTAAGTAAGGGGGCCAACACAGTAAACAGTACTCCAAGTGTGGTCTCACCAATGCCTTTTACAATTACAATACTTCCCTACATTTATACTCCATCCCTTTAGCAACAAATTGCAAAATTCCATTTGCCCTCCTTCTTACCTGCTGTACCGGCATACTACCTTCCTGTGACTCATGCATGAGAACACTAAGTTATGTCAGCACCAAATCATATTGAGATTTCTCTCCGCTTAGACAATAAGTTGCCTTTATCTTCTTCCAACCAAAATGGATAATCTTACACTGCTCCATGTTGAACTTTATCCGCCAAATTTTGGCCCATTCTCCTAACTTATCCATTTGTAAATGGCCATCAGTTGAATTGGAAGGATTTGCTGGCTAGCAATCAACCTGTTTGGCAGTGATCAATTTTACCATCCGTGGCCCACAAGCCCTGGGTTGAGATTGAACTTACAGTTGCTGTCCCAGAAGCAGGGATGCTACCACTACACCAGAAGAACGCCCCATCAGGTATAAAAAAGAAGTAGGGAAATTATATGAGCACATGCTACCAATGGAGAGCCTTTTTCATGGGCAGTGCAAATCACAAATTTAGCTTTGTATAGTGCGCAATCTTCCAAACATGAATGAAACAGCCACAAGATGTTTGCGTTGCAATTTATCCCACATGTACCAACAGCCCATATCAAACATCATACAACCTAAGTGCATTCTGGAACAATTGGCAGGGCGTACATTCAAACTGCAATTTACAATGGAACACCATGGTGCAATATTTCCCTTAAAAGAAATGACACTTTTACTGACACATTGGACAAAATTTGCTTTAAAGACGTGGCAATCAACACCAGTATCCTGTATTTTGTTAAAGACTATAGCACAGTAATGTTGAGCAGTTTTGTCATGCTATTGAGCAGAAAAGGAAATAAAAGTGCTAACCATTCAAGCCCAACTGAGACTAAAGGACACCCCAACTTCACAACTAGAATTAAGCTGCACTGCATAATGTGAAACCTTGTATTACAGCATATAGACTGTGAATTTTTGAAGAGTCCTGTCTGGTTCTTAAGCTTGTAAATCTTTTCTTCACTGATATTGTCCTTGAAAGCCAAATTCCAGCAACACGGTGCCAAGAAGAAAACATTCTGTTAAATAAGCCCCACAAGATCTCATAGTTTGTAATGAGTTCCCAGCCAATCGCCTTCCAGAATGTTTGTTATAAGATGCCCAAATAGTTGATTCAACAGTAAGTATCACTTTTAGTCAATGCTGCTCTGGCCCAGAGTATGTGGGTTCTGCCATTGCTACAGTATTTGTATCCACCTGCATTGAGAACGGAATTGAGAAAAGCTTAGATCTACTACTATCTTCCCCAGTCTAACAGCAACCTCTCCGGCAAACACATTGAGTGTTCCTCTATATTGAATCACCGATTGATTGAATTTCTTCTGTAGGGTTTACCTTCCTACACATGGCTGAACACACCAATTTGTGAAGAGATCACATCAGTAAGGTCCTACAGTGAACAATTCTAATGCTGTTGCTTTTAAATCTGTCCATAACAACCTACCTGTGGCCAAATCATAAACATTCCTCTGATGACAATGCTTTTGTCATATAAATTATTACCACCCTGGTAATTATGTTCATATTGTTATGAAATTTATGTCAAGTTACTGTTCTGAAATGGTAACTTCAACCATGTGCCACAAAGTTTATGTGACTCATCTGAATGACTATCATCCTAAATGGTCAACCTCTTAAATCGCTCATGTTGTTTAGTTGTCTGTTAATGAACTTACAAAAACCATCTACTGAAAACTGCTGAGCAAGTCAAAATATGAAAAATTACAAACATTGAGCCAGTTTTGTCTTGGGAACGAAAGAACTTTATGCTTATCCACTTTCACATTCTGCTTTTCAATATTATGCTCCTATTTGGGCTTGCTGATGGCACACTAAGTTGGTGGATACCCAACTGCCTAATACAGTGTATTTTTATGTCAGGTACATTGCATTAATTCTCTCCAGTACCTACCACAGCGATAATAATTCTCCATTGTTATTCAAAAACAGCAGCAGTATTGAGGAACATGACAAAATCATGTTGCCGACTCCTCCTGATTTGTTCTATCCCACAAAAATTGAAACATTAAATATGGGCAATCTTCAATTTTTTCTTTCATTTTGCTGGTGTGAAGAGTGAATAGAAGTGCTCTTATAGATTAATCTGTTATCTTTGATCCTACAGATTGTTCATGGGGTCATGTCATAGCAGGGTATTTTTCCATTGCTTTCAAACTGAACAGGGACAGAGTACCTCAAATATTCATCTATGAGACCCTAGTAAATGATAGATAAATATTCTTAAGGGCAAACATAAGCTAAGCTACTAACAATCCTCTAAGCTTTGTCAGTAATTTCAGAATTACTAAAATTAACCAGTGTTAATTACATTACGTGATACTGTCTTCTAAAGGACATTGCTCTCCATTCAATGGTTTTAATGAAATGTCAACCAGAAAACAACCAAGGATAAAAGTAACTTGCTTCTAATATTTTATTAAAAATAGAAACATAATATTTTACAGACTGGGCTTATTTAAGGTTTTAGGTGCAATGCATTGACAAACATTGCCAACTTGTTTATTGTACCTTACCCTTTTCAAGTCTTGCAACCATGTTTTTGGATTAGCTGCATCAAATCCCTGCTCCTCAGTGCTGCATCTACTGAAGAGCTGCTTCATATCTCTGCATGCCTCAATTTTTAAAAAATTATTTTGTAAACATTATTGTTTTCCCTCTGGTGACAAGACCAAATCATTCCTGCCTAGTAAGAATCAATTTTAATCTCTTAACTTTCTCTACTGAATGTCAGTTCACATATTGACAATTTTCAGTTCTGTAGATGTTATTTGCAGAAGTATTTTTGTGATATACAGTAAGTGCAATCCAGGAACATTAAAAATTCGATTACAAGTACAGCCTTTTATTAGTCAGTGTAGAAATGATTTGCAATGCATTAAAATAGTAAGAGTATGTTATTTCTGTGAATAATTTCTCTCTTTTTTCCTGAAGGCACTGACTCTTCACTGGGTTATGGTTCTAGGAGCCTTAGACACTGTTTAAGTTTCCAAGAGAGAAGGTTAGCACTCTCCTTGATAAGGATGGAAGGCATCCTAGTGGCTTTACAACACACAAATGGTTAAGGTATTGCCATCTACTTAATGGCATCTAACCATGTTTTGGGGCGGCACGGTGGCACAGTGGGTAGCACTGCTGCCTCACAGTGCCAGGGACCCGGGTTCAATTCCATCCTCAGGCGACTGTCTGTGTGGAAATTGCACATTCTCCCCATGTCTGCGTGGGTTTCCTCTGGGTGCTCCGGTTTCCTCCCACAGTCCAAAGATGTGCAGGCTAGGTGGATTGGCCATGCTAAATTGCCCATAGTGTTCAGGGTTGTGTACGTTAGATGGGTTATAGGGGGATGGGTCTGGGTGGGTGCTCTGAGGGTCAGTGTGGACTTGTTGGGCTGAAGGGCCTCTTTCCTCACTGTAGGGATTCTGTGATTCTATGATAATTATCCATTAGCAAAGGCTAACTCTTCCCTCAACCTGTAATTATGTACTTATAGCAGGGGTTGGTGAATAGAGTTGAATTAGCTTGATTGTTACATGTATTCAAATGTGTGCAGTGAAAAGTTTACGAGTCGCCACTTAATGGCATTTTCTTAAGTACAAAGGTAACTAGGTACAGATTGTTCAGTCCAAGTTCATAGGAAAAAAATTAGAAAATAGAGAAATAAAAAGTCCAACATTGTAGGTTATAGGAATAGCAATGAGGAATGGAAACTCTACCTTATTTTTCACTTTCTTGAGTTCTGGGGTCTAACTGTGATCAGATAGTTCAGCAGAGTCAAGGGATCAAGGCTGTGATCTCTCTGATCAGAATGTATTGCCCATATAGTCTTGATAAATTGTGCCTAGGAAGCCTGTTTGTGTATCCTTAATCTGTATAAGTTATTATTCCTAAAATAACCAAAATGTACAACTACATGGAGCATGGATTAAAAAATGTCAATAACATAATAATTTAAAAATACTCAAACGAGAAAAAATATTGACCTGTACAATATTTGCTAATGATTTGTTTGATGCCAGCTACTCTTTTGACAAAATTGCTCTGAATTAGAGATGAATTACAGACTGTTACCTTTAATAAGCAATTTTACATTGGCAGTAGTTTTTAATTTTATTTTTTTAGGATGTGGATGGTGCTGACAAGACCAACGTTTATTGTTCATCCCCAACTGCCCTTCAGAAGATTACGATGAGTCAAAATCTTGAATTGCTCTAGGCATAGATACACCCACAGTGTTGTTAGGAAGGGACTTCCAAAGTTTTTGATGCACTGACAATGAAGGAATGGTATTGTATTTCCAATTCAGGATGGTAAGTGCTTTGGAGGTGAACATGTTGATGGTGGTATTCCCCAGCATCTGCAGCCGTTATCCTTCTAGATGAAAGGTGCTGTTGATGTGGCCTGGGATAGGGCTGCAATGTATCTTACAGATAATTCACATTAATTCCCTGCACTATCAATGCACAGGAGCAGCAATGTTTGTGGTGGTGACTGGGTGCCAATCAGGTTGCTATGGCTGGATGGTATCAAGCTTCTTGAGTGTTGTTGGAGCTGCATTCATTCATCATACTCCTGACTTGTTTGTTGTAGATGGTGAACAGGGTTTGAGGATTAAGGAGATGAATTATTTACTGTAGAATTCTTAACCTCTGACCTCCTCTTCTAGCCACAGGATTTATATAACTAGCTCAGTTCCATTTCTGGTCAATAGTAACCCCCAAGACATTGGTAGTGGGGGATACAACCATTAATGAGGCGATGATTAAATTCTGACCCATTGGAGATGGTTATTGTCTGGCACTCGTATGGCACAAATATTACTTTCCATTTGTCAACTAAATTGAGAATCAGTGGGCAGGTTAATGCTAAACAAGCATTTCGGGTCCGGTGACCCTTCCTTCTGAGGGTCACCAGACCTGAAACGTTAACTCTGTTTTTCCCTGCACAGATGCTGCCAGACCTGCTGAGCTTTTCCAGCAACTTTGTTTTTGTTCCTGATTTACAGCATCCGCAGTTATTTTGGTTTTTATTGCTAAACAAGTGCTGCTTGGTAGCACTGTTTATGGCACTTTCCATCACTTCACTGATAACCCAGACTGAGTGATCAGGCGCTAATTCATCAGCTTGGATTTGTCCTGTATTTTTATGGAAAACTGAATTTGATTCTGTTAACAAGACATCTGCCATCACTGTCTGCATTCAGGGAAACTTCAATTACCTTATATGGGCATCTAATATTGACACTCATCAAAATGCTCACTGTGCATAAATTATAGCTTAGAGAATTAATCAAAAGACATTAGTCATGTAATTAAATAAATCAAAAGGATGCAAATTATGTGCTATATTAAAACTGTGATTTCATATCCTTGCCTTTTTCTATTTCAATAACAGTTTATAATGTCTTCTAAAGCAGTGAAAGCCATTAAATTTATTAATTGAATTTATGACTTGAGGCAACATTAATAATGCTACAACATTTGCTGTTAAGTTCTAGATATGTCACAACAATAACAGTTACCAGGGAAACTCATCACATTCACAGGATTCTGGATCAATGTACATTATTCGCAGTCTATTTATAATTTACAATACAGGATTTAGCTTTTTAGGACGCTGAATTTTCAAACAAATAAAAGTTGCATTGACAAAATGTGAACGAAACAGTAACAGCTGATATTGACAACGACAGTCCCAGTTTGAGCACTTTATTCAAATAAATCTTTACCATAAATTGTATTGGGTGGCTCATCAAAATCCATCGCTAACAGGTTCAAATTCCTACACCTTTAAATGTTATTGACAAATCATGCTCTTTTCTGCACTCTTTAGATGTGTCACACTGAGTGAAGTCATGAGATTAACTGTTGCAGTAAAGCCAAGACTGAATCTGACAAATCAGATTGGGATGAGGAATTCCTTCACTCAGAAAATTGGGAATGTTTTGAATTCTTAATGCCAAGCTGCTGTGAACACTTGGTAATCGTGCATAATCAAGTCTGAGACAGAAAAACGTTTGGATTCTCAGCAAGTTAATAAATATAGGGAGTAGATAGGAAAGTGGAAGAGAGGCAAAAGATAAGCCATGATTGGATTAAACTGTGGAGCAGATTCAGGGGACCAAATGCTCTACTCCTCCTATTTCTTATGATTTGTGCTGCCACATGGATAACCAATGATTGGAACATATAATGATGCTAAATCAATTAGAATTCAAAACAAGGTAGGAGCAAATTACTGCAGATGCTGGAATTTGTACAGAAAACAAAAAGGGCTAGAGATCACAGTGGGTCAGGCTGCGTCCATGGAGAGAAAGCAAGCTAATGTTTCAAGTCTAGATGACTCTTCATCAGACTCGAAATGTTAGCTGGCTTTCTCTCCATGGATGCTGCCTGACCCGCTGTGATCTCCAGCATTTTTAGAATTCAAATCAACCATTTCTAAAGGAATTCAAGCATTCATATTCAAGTTTGCCAACCTAGCTGTCAATTCTTGCACTGTTCTTTGTATGTTCCTTAATGTTTTAACACAATTGAAATCAGAAACCACATTGTTTGCAAATTTCAGGTGCATTGACATTTCATTGATGGAACTTGAAATAAAAAGTAAATTGCTGAATTTGTATATTAGGTTTAGAGACTTGGTTAACATTTCTACCTCAAGGCTCCAATTTGAATTAGGCTGGTAACTATGATTTAACGGTGCCTGCACCAAAAAAATCGGACCATTGTTTTTGGTAGGTTTCAAATGATTGTGTTATCCTCAGAGGGAGGAACACATTGAGATTCTTTCCAGTAATTACCTTCTGGTTTAATTCTTAGCCGCTGCTAATCTATGACCTTTGGGATGTTAACTGTTGCACATATGTTCACAATCTGACATGCTGCAATGTGGTTTAGTGGGATTGTCCCTACATCTGTGCCAGGAGGCCTGGGTTGAAGTCACACCTGCTCCAGATGTATGTAACAACATTGCTGAACAGGTTGATTAAAATATAACTTTTAACGACGAGGCCAAGTACTAATGGTTCCCATAGAACAAACTGACTGTCAAGTGAGGAAATTATTGTTCATTTAGCTGTTACTAACTGGCAATGTTGATGAGTCCTCCCATCAATATATTTATGATTAGGAAGAGGCTATTAGCCTAATTTGCCAAGTTGGACGGATTCTTAAGTGTTGGATAGAACTTTCTCGGCAGCCTTCCACATTGTCAGGTAATGGCTAGTGTTCAAATTATACAGGTACAGGCTGTGATAGAGCATCTAACTATGATACATGGTGTCCCTCAGCTCTGCATTTCAACACCTTTCATCTGAAAAACAAAATACTGAAAGGACACAATTGTAGGCCTCTAATCTTTACAAGGTAAAATACACTGATTTTGCAAACTGCGGGCATATATCATTTGATCAGAAGTCCAGCAATCAGACTATCCATAAGACCACAAGATATAGGAGCAGAATTAGACCATTCAGCCCATCAAGTCTTCTCCACCATTCAATCATGGCCAATATGTTTGTCCACCCCATTCTCCTGCTTTCTCCCCAAAACTCTCAAGAATCTATCTATCTATCTCTGTCCGAAAGACACTCAAAGCTTGGCCTCCACAGTCTTCTGCAGCAATGAGTTCCACAGTTTCACCACCCACTGGTTGAAGAAATTCCTCCTCATCTCAGTTCCAAAGGGATCATCTCTTCACTCTGAGGCTATTTCTTCAGCTCCTGGTCTCTCCTACTGGTGGAAAAATCTTCTTCACATCCACTCTATCCAGGACTCTCAGTATTCTATAAGTTTAAGTGGGACTCCTACCACACTCCCATCCTGCTAAACTCCAAAGTGTACAGACCCAGAGTCCTCAATTACTCCACATATGACAAGCTCTTCATCCCTAGGATCATTCCTGTAAACCTCCTCTGAATCCCTCCAACACTGACACTTCTTTCCATGAATATGGGGCCCAAAACTGCGCACAAATATACCAATTTTGGTCTGACCAGAACCTTATACAGTCTCAGCAGTACACCTCTGCTCTTGTATTCTTGTTCTCTCAAAATGAATGCTAACATTGTATTTACCTTCCTAACTGCTAACTGAAGCTGCATATTGACCTCAAGACAATCCTGAAATAGAACTTCTAAGTCCCTTTGTACTTCAAATTTTCGAAGTCTTTCCTCATTTAGAAAATAGTCTATACCTTTATTCTTCCTACAAAAGTTTTTAACCTCACACTTACCCACATTCCATCTGCTACTTCTTTGCCCACTTTCCTAGCCTGTTCATGTCCTCCTGTAGCATCCCCACTTCCTCAAAACTACCTCTGCAAACTTAGCAATAATGCCTTTAGTTCCTTTGTCCAGATCATTAATGAAGAATGTGAATAGGTATGGTCCCAAAACTGATCAGTCCAAACTCCACAAATCACCGGGGGCTGCCATCCTGAAAATGATCCCTTTATCCCCACTCTCTGCCTTCTGCCAGTCAACCAATCCTCTATCTATGCCAGTACTTTGCCTCTAACACCATGGGCTCTTAGCTTATTTAGCAGCCTGCAGTGCAGTACTTTGTCACAGGCTTTCTGGAAAACCCAATAGATCAGACCCACTGGCTCTTCTTTGTCTAACCGCTCATTACCTCTTCAAAGAATTCCAACAGATTTGTCAGACATGACTGCCTCTTGATGACCTCCTGAGTCAGATCTATTTTATCATACATTTCTCAGTACTCCACAATCTTATCCTTAATAACGGACTCTAAAATCTTACCAACGACCAAGGTCAGGCGAACAGGCCTAGAAGTTCCTGTCTTCTGCTTCCCTCCCATCTTAAGCAGTTACATATATATCCAAACAAAGCTGCTAACCCAAGGTACAGAGTAGCTCATTCAGCTACTCAAACCTGTTCTGCCCTTCAATCTGAACTCCACTTAGATTTTTTTCCACATCCTTTACTGCCCTTGCCTCAAAACAATTGATGAAATTCAGAGTTGAAATTTTCATTCACCCCCCTCCCCCACCCAGCCTCAATAGACTTTTGGGAAGAGACCTAAGATTACCACTACCTTGTGTGCTTCCTAACACTACCGTTGAATAAACACTGTCTGATTTTAAGGTTTCCATCCTCTTGTTCGGAGTTCCCCCACCAAAGGAAACAGCTTCTTGCTACCCCCCCCCCCCCC
>NC_063335.1:48445847-48479580 GCF_021869965.1 Rhincodon typus
ACAAATCTTAAAACACAAAGTATCAGATGGACTAAGATTTTATAAAGTAAACTTTATAAGTAATCAATCACATAAAAGATGCTTAGTACATCTAATAGTTAATTAAAATAAAAATAAGTAATGGCTACTTTGGAGAAAATAGAAATCTTGGAGTAGGCAAGTCAGTCTTTTCCATGCTCCAGCAGCACCCTCTGGTGGTAATGTGCAGTCTGGCAGATGTAAAGATGCAGGAGAATCTTTTTTTTAGCCATTGGCATAATTCCAGACAGCTGGAACTTCAGCTCCCCCACCCTGAGCATAGGCTAGAAAGTTGAAAAGCTGCAAATGCTGAAAATCTAAAATAAAACTGGAAATGTCACAAGCAGACACTGATGCTGACCGACCTATTATATATTTCCAGGGTGTTGTTTCAAAAGCTCTAAGATTGGATAATTGATGCTTAGAATCAAAAATAGCTAGTCAAATGCAGCCAAAACAGTATGAATAGGTTTGATGTACATAGCCTGCTGTCAGTTTTGGGCCTGTAACCTTGGAAACAAATTGAGACACCTCAACATTAATATATTTTAAATATATAACTTGGTTTGCTCTCAAATTTGTAACTGTGGCAACAAACCAGTAGAGCTCAATGTTTGTACTGATGTATGCATAATCTTAGTCCATCCGATACTTTGTGTTTAGAGATCTGTTAGGGTAGATGGTGAGAAGCTGTTTCCTTTGCTGGGGGAGCTCAGAACAAGAGGGTAGAACCCAAAAATCAGAGAGCGTTTGTTCAGTGGTAGTGTTAGACTTTTTAAGATGCACCATGTCCTATTTAAGGGATAACCACTGGACTAAAAAGAAACAGAATTGCGTCAGCTGTTTCTTGATCAGACACTTGTCTCTTTCTGAGTCAGAATGTTTCAACTTCAATTCTCACCAGTTAAGAACAAAGGGTGACTGACCAGTAGTGCACTGTTTGAGGTGCCCTCTTTCAAAAAAAACAATCAACCAAGACTCCATCTACCCTCTCGGGTGGACGTAAAAGATTCCATGCCACTAAATCAAAGAACAGCTGGGGTATCTAGCTAATATTTAGCTAACGATCAGCCCTACAGAAAAATTGGATTAAAAGCAAAATACGTTGGATGCTGGAAATCTGAAACAAAAACAGAGAATGCTGGAGCAGCTCCTGTAAACAGAGAAATAGAGTTAACCTTTCAAGTCCAGTATAACTTCTTCATAAGTAGTGAATTGATTACTTGTTTATATTCAAATTGCTGTTGTGAGATCTTACAGTGTGCAAACTGGCTGTTGCATTTCCTACATTAGTGACCACCCTGCATTGACTGTATAGCAATTTGGAAAGCCTCGTGGTTGTGGAAGAAGCAATATAAATGGAATACTTTTTTTTTGTTTCATTTGAATCACGCAAGGTTTTAATGGGAATGGAACCAAGAATACTACATGGTTTCATTCAAAGTACAGCTTAAAGACAAAGGTACTGAGCGTACATAGAGAATTTTTTTGTTTTGTGATAGAATTGAGGAATAGGTTATCAGTGGGTATGGTGTAGTAAAAGGCAGTGACAGGATTAAGGAAAGGAACAAGTTTGCAAGGTGACTGGCTATTGAAGTGCTTCAGAATTAGCAGGTCCATTGAAATGACCCTGTGGCCTAAGCAGGTGTCCTACTCACCCAGGAATTCATCCACCTCCACTCCTGCACAGGCTCCATTTTCCTAGGGTTTCCCCTACTCTGCCATATGAGTTAGACAAGAGACAGATAAATCTGTATCCTGCTCGCAGTGAGAAACTGAGTGAGCCTTGGAATCATTCTGAGGAAATGCTGAACAATTTCATTGGCCGATTTTGACTCCACTTAGTGGTTTCACTGCGCAACCACAAAGCAGCAACAGATGTACCAAACAGCAGAGCTAACTTGACATTATCAGTGTTGTTTGGTCAGTATTTACACAACCAGAAAACCATGTATTTTGCTGGTTTGACATTTAAATGCATAATTATGACAGTCGAATATTATGCTCACTAAGGAAAATATTTTAATTATACAGAAATCAGTCTGGAAAGTAAAAATCACATCCCCAGTTAGTACTAGTAAAGCTAGGTTAAGTTGGTGTATCTAGTCATTCATTCATCTACAATCCATGATAAAACACAGGAGAATTGTATAAATCAAATGGCAAGTCACTGAAAAGGTATATGGAAAGGAAATAGTTCATACGGCATTATATCACATTAAGGTTACTGATCCAGATTTGGTATTAATAGGGGAGTTAGCAAAGTTTCACTTTTTTGTCCCTTCATTTTATCTATCAGGTAAAATCCAATCTATTCTTGCTGCCTTATTTTTTGTATAAATAATGATTTGCAGTTTATAGCTGGTGTGATGGTATTAACTCTTCCATTATCAAATGTGGAGAATACAAGAGGTCCACCATTTGCTGATTTGGTGCTTTAAAGTCACACTCCACATTGCAAGGATTAAAGTTGTGGGAATGACCTTTGGTGCTGAGGATGTTGTTCTTTTTGAATTTACTTACTAACAATAAAACTACAAGAAAATAACAATGTCTTGATGATCTCCCCTGAGGGTGGTAACTTATGCTTGCGATAGAGCAGTAGGGAAAGGCATTTCACACCAGTTTCACTACAACCAATGCTTCCAGATTTTGCCCCAGACTGCAATACACCAGGAAACAAAAGCAAATCTACACCAAATTCTCCTAATAACCATTGCCCAGGTCACACCATCTCAAATAAAGCTGCACTTTAGCACATTGCAGATCAAGCCCTGCTATTCATCACAAAAGTTAAAGATTTTTAAAAGGTTCACAGAATTCCCCAATTTATCTAATTTCTTTAGACTCAGGTTAACAGAAAGCACGACCCAGGTTTCTGTACTTCACAAGAATTATTATTTATTGCAAATAAATAGATTCTAACTTCAGATAAACAATTATGAACTGTCAACATAAAACTTAGAGTGAAAACTAACCTGCTTATAAACTCCCCCTCAACAAACGCAGACAGGCACAAAGAAATAAAAGAATGGGTGTTACGGACAGATGGAAGACCAAAAAGGCAGCACATAAAGAACAGACAGAAACAAAAGAAGTGTATTATGAGCAGAGGGAAAGACTGAGAAGACAGTTCAGTGGTCACTGTCCACAGAGTTTGCTGAAGTGATTCTTATGACGATCAGAATTTTGCTTCCGACCTGCTTTCTCCAGGAACCATCACTTGTTTTTCGCAGGCACAGGGTGGCTGGTTCACACTTGTAAAGTTCTCTGACATATTAATTAATAGCCACAGCTTGCAAAAGCTTCTTCATCTCATGAGGTCTGATGGCTTTTGTCCTAAACATTCACACCCCAAGCTGTTTAGTTACTTGGGAGCAAATCATATAGTAATTGGCAGGTAGACAGGCACTAGGTCTTTGCCATTGGAAACTGGTCACTAGAGCACAAATTAGCTTCTTGTTACCAGCCAAAGCTCCATTCATACACAACCTCCTGGTTCCACTTTGCCTGCAACTGGCCATTCCCCACGGCTTAAACAAACAAAAGAGTAAACGGCACTTACATTGAGTGTCAGGCAACTTGCTTTTAAAAAGTGTAGCAATCCTTCAACAATCAAACGAGTTTATTTCCATTTCAATCCACAATCAAAAATACAGAATAAAGGATCCAGTCTTTACACTCCTCCCCCTCCGACCTCCACTCCACCCCTCATCCATTCCTACCATTATCCATCCACTCCTCACCCTTCACTTCATACCCTCTATTTCTCCACCTCCCCTCAAGTCATACACGCCAATCCTCCTTCCCTCCCCTCCGATCGTCTTGTTTTCCCACTCCTTCCCTCCAGCCCTCTGCCATCCTCAAACCTCCAGCCACCTCACTATCTCTTCCTTGAAGGGGCAGAGTGTGGAGGACACCTCTTTGGAGGAGGCCGGGCAAGAGGATCAGGGTTAAAGCTGGAGGACTCCTCTGTGGAAGTGGTCAGCTCTGGAGGAGCAGGGAATAGAGCTGGCAGACCATAGGCATGTCCTGGAGGTCCCATAGCCCTCCAGCTCTGCCCCCTCCTCAGGCTATTCCCTTAGCCCCACTCTCTGTTCCTCCAGACCTGTTTTCATTACTTAAGTCCAGCACAATTCACAAGGACGTCTTCCAGCCCTATCTGCAAGGATTGTCCTCCAGACCCACCACAGGTCCTCCTGCCCACCTGCCTTCAAAAGAAAGTCCTCATGCCCTGCCCACTGAATCACCAGCCTTACCCCTGGTTCCTCCAGCCATTCTCCCTCCATGGAGAGTCCTCCAGCCCAGTCTCAGAAAATCATACACCTACAAGATTTCCTTTTGTAAATGGCATTAGTGAACCTGAGGTTACATTGTCACCATTAGCTTCTTAATTCCAGATTTTATTTTCAGACAATGCAGATTTCAATCTGCCATTGTGAAATTGAAAACCATGTCAGAGAGTATTAGCCAGAATATCTGGATTACTGGTCCAAGGGTATTACCTCCCTGGGATTGCTCCAGCCCTGCTAGGTGGGTCAGGGAGTACCCCATCCACAAGCCATTGGTGAGGGAGTCACCCATTACCCCATCACTATAGGAAGGCATCCTCCAGCTCTGCCCCTATACCAGGAAGTCCTTCAGTCCCTCATTCCAGGGCAAATCCATCCTGTCCACAGGGCAGACCTCCAGCCTGACTCTCACTCCTCCACTTCCCCATCCTCTGGCCATCCCACCACCAGATCATGTGCAGTGAGAATAAGGACCTTGCAGTGTACATGAATGTCTTGGCCATGCACACAGTGCATGTGCATAGTGTGCATAAAGTCCCAATGTATGCCCAGAGCACAGAACTAAACCGTACATTCACAATGCTGTTAAACACTATCCCCCTCTCTCACACACATAATCCCTGTCAAACAATGCACCAAGGTGAGATGGGAAGATCAAGTTCTTTGAGAAGCTGAAAGCTGATTGTAAGCAAGTCAAAGCAGAAGAGGCAATCATTACAGAAGAAAAATCATGATATGAAAGAAACAGGAGAAAAAGATTCAACTGAACACACCTAAAGGCAACAACATAGGTCAAGTACTGACAGTAAAAGGACTTTTCCCAGATCCTGGTAAGGTGAGAGCTGTAACAGATGCAACAAGCAATAGATATGAAACTTGTGCTACAATATGAATGCATGAATGAATAATATATTCAGGAGCTATTGTCAAATTTCTTGTCTATGTGCTAGAGTGTGAATCACAAAGAATTGCAGTGGAACTGGGTTGCAGAAATGCAACTCTCACTTAAATCTCACAATCGACAAAAGCAATAACAGCTGGACATACTCTAGAGGTCATCAACACAGCAGAGACAGTGAATTTGAAATAGAAATGTCTTGCTTTGATCAAGCACTTAATATTAAAAAAATAGTCCCAGAGAAGGAACATCATTCCAGGAACCAGGAGAAAGCAGACAAACATAACTTTCATGCATGTAATTAAAAGATATGAACGCTTTGGATGAAATGCATGTGCAAAGACTGATGAAAGTAGGACAGAATAACATTTCTGAAGAACGGTCTAGGCCCGAAACGTTAGCCTTCCTGCTCCTCTGATGCTGCTTGGCCTGCTGTGTTCATCCAGCTCTACACCTTGTTATCTCAGAATAAAATTTAGTTTTGTTCATGAATAACTTTTCTTTGTTGACCATGTACATGTCAAAGACACATCATGCTACAGCAAAGTTAGCATGTCACAGTGAGTTCAGCTATGTTGAGTGTCAAGAGAGAGAAAGGCAAGGCTGGATGGCCCTTACTCTAATGCAAGGAGAGGAATAGGTAAGAATGATGAGATAATGGCATGGATTGACACATGGAAGTATGATAGTGTTGCCATCACAGAAACATGGTTGAGTGAAGGGCTGGCCTGGCAACTCAGCATTCCAGGGTATAGGATCTTTAGGTGAGACAGAGGAGGGTGTAAAAAGGGTGGTGGTGTAGCACTATTAATCAAGAAGTCAATTACTGCAATAATGAGAGATGGTATCTTGGAAGGGTCCTCAAATGAAGCTTTGTCAGTAGAATGTAGGAATGTTAAGGGGGTGGCAACTTTTCTGGGAGTGTATATAGGCCCCAAAGAATCAGGGGGAAATAGAGGAACAAATTTGTAGACAATTCAGAGGGGTTTAAGAGTAATAATCAGGTAATAATATTAGGGGATTTCAACTTTCCCAACAGGGGAGCTTTTTGTATCAATATCAAATCAGGCCCAACTAAGGACAGTGCAGTGCTGGATCTGATTCTGAGGAAAGAAGCCAGGCAAGTGTTTGGTGAGAGTGAGGGTGCCCTAGAGGAGATCCAGGGGGGCACTTAAAGCAATTCAAAGGGTAAAGAGGAGAGCGTGAAAAAGGACTTACGCAGAATCCTAGAACGTTTTCTGAACACGTTAAAGGGAAGAGGTGAAGCAGGTCACAGGTAGAGCCCATTAGGGATCAAAGGGGCAACCCCCCATGGTAGCCGTAGGATATTGGAAGGGTGGTAAATGAATATTTCTCATTGGTCTTCACACTGGAAAAGGAGAACATTGGTACAGAATTCAGGAAAAGGGCTGTGACGAACTTACACAGCTTGACTTAGGAAATTGGGAGGTATTGGAGATTCTGTGGGGCTTAAAAACAAATACCCTAGCCCAGATGGAATGCACCTCAGGCTACCATAGGAGGCAAGGCAGGAAATTGCAGGGGCTCAGACACAAATTTTTAATTTCTCTCTACCACCAGGGAAGCACCAGAGGACTGAAGGATGGCTAATGTGGTTCCACTTTTCATGAAGGGTGGTAGAGATGAATCAGGAAATTACAGATCGATGAGTCTCACATCAGTGGTAGGGAAACTATTGGAGAAAATTCTGAGGGAGTGAATTAATACCTACTTGAGAATGCAGGGCTTAACTAGGGATGGTCAGCATGGCTTTGTCAGAGGGAGGAAGCCTTACAAATTGGTTGGAATTTTTTGAAAATGTGTTTAAGTGTGTGGATGAGGGAAGTTCAGTTGATGAAGTTTATATGGATTTTAGCAAAGATTTTGACAAGGTCCCACCTGGGAGACTGATTGAGAAGGTTAAAGCACATGAAATTGAGGAAAATTTAGCAAGATGGATCAGAAACTGGTTTAGTCATAGGACACAAAGGGTAGTGGTAGAAGGCTGTTTGAATGACTAGAGGCAAGTGTCCAGTGGTGTACAAGGACTAGTATGAGGCCGTTATTTGTTATAAACAAAACGATGTGTGAAAATTTGGCAGGAATGTTAAGTAAATCTGCAGATGACACCAAGATTGGTGGAGTGGCTAATAGTAAAGAAAACGGTTGTAGATTACAGGAAGATATAAATGGATTAGTCAGATGGGCGGATGGCATTTAACCCCAATAAGTGGAAGAAGAAACATGATGAGGGAGTGGCAGGGCACTGGGTAGCTTAGAGGAACAGAGGCATCTTGGTATAATCACTCACTGATCCCCAAATTCATAGTTAAAGTGGCAGGTGGGACATTTGCTTTCATCAGCCATGGCATAGATTATAAGAGCAAGGAGGTAATGTTGAACTTGTACAGAGTGTTGGTTATGCCACAGCTGAAGTACTGTATACAGTTCTGGTCACCTCACTAGAGGAAGGACATGATGGCAATGGAAGGGGTTGGATAGTAGGGGTTGGAGAAATTGAGCTATAAGAGAGAGATAAGATAGACTTGGATTGTTTCAGTAGACAAGACTGAGGGGGGAACAGGGGTTAAGCTGTATAAGATTATGAGGGGTATGGGCAGGGTAAATAGACAGCAGCTGTTCCCCTTGGTTGAGACGTCAGTCGAGAGGGCATAGAATAATCATATATCCCATTGGTCCACACCGACCATCCGAAGAGTATCCAACCCAGACCCAACCCCCTCACCCTATCCCAGAAACTCTGCATGTCCCATGGCTAATCCACCTAACATAGAATCATAGATGACAGAATCCCTACAGTGAGGAAACAGGCCCTTCAGCCCAACAAGTCCACACCGACACTCAGAGCACACACCCAAACCCATCCCATTATAACCCATCGAATGTACAAATCCCTGAACACTATGGGCAATTTAGCATGGCCAATCCACCTAGCCTGCATATCTTTGGACTGTGGGAGGAAACCGGAGCACTCGGAGGAAACCCACGCAGACATACACACTCCTGGACACTATGGACAATTTAGCACAGCCAATCCACCTAACCTACGCATCTTTGGACAGTGGAAGGAAGCCCATGCAGAAACAGGGAGAATGTGCAAATTCCACAGTTGCCCAAGGTTGGAATCGAACCCAGGTCCCCGGCTCTGTGAGGCAGCAGTGCTAACCACTGAGCCAAAGTGCCACCCATGGCATTTTAGGGCAAGGGGCAGGAGATCCACAGGGGATTTGGGAAAACAAACTTGTTCCACTCAGAGGGTGGTGGCAATCTGGAATGTACTGCCTGGGAAACCTTACAACCTTCAAAAATATTTGGAGGAGCATTCCTAATATCATAACATTCAAGGATATGGGCCAAATGCAGGAAATTGAGATTAGGGGACCTTTAGTGGTACTTATTGTCAATACAGAGCAAAAGGGCTGACAGTGTATCATTTGTATCTGCAAATGAATTTGAATAGCAGTGCTTTTTGTTGTCTTATGAAAATAGAACATTTGGAGAAATTCATGTGTATATAGTGTATTAGCAGGCTTGCTATAATCATGACTCTTACATCTGCACTAAGTTACTTTCACTTGTTTGTGGCAGCCATTTAAAACTATTATTTAAATCAAGTAGAATGAGGATTGTATAACTAAAGAACCCTACGGTGCAGAAGCAGGCCATTCAGCCCATTGAGTCCACATCAACACTCCGAAAAGCTTGCCATCTAGACCCACCCTTCTACTCTATCCTTGTAACTCTACATTTCCCATGGCTAACTCACCTAGTCTGCATATCCTTGAGCACGATGGGCAATTTAGCATAGCCAATCCACCTTACCTGCACATCTTTGGACAGTGGGAGGAAACTGGAGCACCCGGAGCAAACCCACACAAATGGGGAAGAAGGTGCAAACTCCATATAGTCGCCAGAGGGTGAAATTGAACCTGGGTCCCTGCCACCGTGTCGCCCCTAACCACTGAGCCTAGGATCAGGAGTGAAATGAGTGAAGTAGCAAAAGAGGTGAGAAAAGACAAATGGAACAGCACAAATAGACAAAAGAAGTTATTTCCCAAATCTCCTTTTAAAACATGAGGTCCATTGTTTTAAAGTCTCTGGGTCATTCTTTGTTGTTTAGCTTACAGTAATAAAGAGTGAGCAGTTAGAAAATTAAATAACTACAAACACTGCTGGTTTGTGTTTTCAAAAGGACCATTACCAACATAGGTTTTTAAAATTTAAAGTTGAATTTACCTTAATGTAGGGAGCATGTGTTCCAATGTTAGCAGCATGATAATATTTCCAGCCTAGGTTGTTGCAATGTTCCAGTGAAACTCAATGCAAATTAAAGGAACAGCACCTCATTTTCCACTTAAGAACTTTACAGTTGAGGACCATCAAGGATTTCAACAATTTCTCAGTATGAACAATATCCTCCAACCCCAAGTCTTTTTTGTGTCTTGTTAGCTTTACTCTCAGCAGAGTTGACCTATTTTTGCAAAATTTGCAAGTATTTCACCATAGACATGGTTAGCCTCTTCCAGCTTTTCTGTTTTATATCTGATTTCCAGCCTTCTGCAGTATTTTGCTTTGAGATAATTTTGAGACGTTGATTGAAAGGTAAGTATTTGCCAAGCCACTGGTGGTTACGCTCCTCTTCGAATAGTGCCATGGGATCTTTTTACATCCACCCAAGGAGGCAAACAGGGCCTCAGTTTAATATATCATCCAGATGCCACTTCTAACAATGAAGCATTCCTAGAGTGCTACACACAGTATTGTCCTGGATTACCCAAGACTCCACAGTGGATCTTTAACTCAAAACTCTGAGCCAAAGTTCATCCAACTGAACTAACAATAACAGATTAATTACGTGGAGAACAATTTAATGTTAAGGAATTGTTTAGATCAAATTAACATCAACATTTACTAGAATAAGGGTCCCGGCATATGCTTTTTAATGCAGCTTCTCTGCACTACTGCAAGGATGGCAAACAGATAAAAATAGCACTGGCAAGACACAACTTGCTAAGAACAATGGAAAAAAAGTATCAAGATGTTGCAGCTACAGAGGGAGAATTACAGAACAAAAGGCAAAGGCATGTAGAGGGAATGGTAAGGAAAATGGTGAAAGGTGCAAGTATGTATTTCACAAGAGACAAGTTAGTGTAGTAGCACATTTATTTTAACATTACAGGCAAGAATAATCTATTCCCATCTCCCATCAATGTGTATCAGAACAAGGAATAGGAGCAGTCCACGTGACCCTCGAGTGTGCTCTGCTGCTCAATGTGATCATCACTGATCTTCTCAACTCCACTTTCCGGCCTCTTCCCCATAATCCATCAATTCCCTAAGACACCAAAAATCTTTCTCAATCTTGTGAAAATAAAATAATAGAACATCCAGAACATCTTTGGGTTAAGGAATTCCAGAGATTCACTGCCATTGGAATGAAGAATTTTCTCAGTTAAAAGATTACTTCCATATCCCGAGATTGTGTCCCCAGTGTTCTAGGTTCCCCAGCCAAGGAAATGATCCTTAAGATCTTTCAAGCCCTTTTGGAATTTTTTATGTTTCAATTCTTCTAAACTGTGCAGTCCATAAGACAAAATTACTCAGACCCTCAACAACCTTCTCATCCGAGGAGCCAAGCTAGTGAACCTTTGGTGAGGATTGAAACTATTTGGCCTAATTAACACAAATAAGACCTGCAGAATTCCAAACAGTTTTGGGTTTGCACGTGTAGAGCCAAACTAAAATTGATATCTCAAAGACAATGCTTGTAGAAATGTCATTATGTAAGGTTATTTCCTTTACCCAAGAAGAGTTCTAATTGCTCAGCAAGAACAATTTGCAAATGATAAAGCAGTAATATTCAAGTTCTGCTTGCACTAGAGTTCTGTCACTTAAACCAGTGATCATAAATTATATGATATGCAATGCTAAATAAATTTAGCTGATATTTAAACAGAACATTTCTGTATGAACCACCTTTGTTTAAAGTTATAAAATTACTCAACATTGAAAGAGACTTGGTTCTCATGGCTTTTCCATTTATTCCATATTTTTTCAGCATGATAAATCATGAATGTAGAGAGTTTTTACACATTGGAGTCATGTTTAAAACATTAGTACAGACCCTGTACATTACACATTTTTCAATAAACACGATTGGTTACGACCAGTGACTATTTAAAATTCTATGTATCAAACACAGGTAAATAGGTGAAATGATACAAACTCTTTTGCACTATTAATATACAGTTGTAAACAAGGTCTTTCAGAAATATTGACACCAATGCAGTTTACCACACAGCACTTCACAAATGAGTTTTTTTTTGTTTTTAAATAATTAATTTGTTTCATAAATATAGATCCAGATTATTGCAGCACATAAATTCAATACCTGATTGGCAAAAAAAAAGTACATCAATACATGTTTTTAAAGGAAACAGCAGCAGACAGATCACAGGACTGCACCTAATTGAGGACTGAGTAAGCAAACACCAGTTAACCCAGACTTAAAGAAGATTAAGGGACAAGCAGGCATCTGTCCATTACTACTGTAACCCATATTCTACAAGCCAAAGTGGCTTGAGAAAATTGTATTAGTATCTATTTGAATTCAAGCAGATTGCAGTCAATCTTGTAATACACATATGGATAGTATTCCTGTTGACTTAGACCTGGTATGTCCATGGCAGCCTGCAAAGAGAGTTGAAAACTACTTAGTATTTGCATTATTACAGCAAATTTTAACTTTTAAAAAGCTCTGTTCAATTTCAGATGATGTCACTGGCGCAAGAATATATACGTCTTTGAATCTGCAGTTTACAGAAGATAAACTTCAGAGTCACCACATATTTTGAATACTTTATTCAAGTTTCAATTAGCTACATGGAATACTGCTCCAAAGGCAATATAAAATGAGTATCATAATCAAACAAAGCAATTCTCATGTTCATTGTTCAAATCTCTATTACACAACAAATGTTCATACTTCAAACAACTTCCAGAAGGAGAGCATCTCTACTTGTTGAAATTTTGTGCAAGAGTTGCAAGGAAGTGTTGCACCATTGAATTATTGCTCTGATCAATACATATCTGTTCTTCATGCGATGTGGAAACCATCTCTAAATATTTTTTCCTGAAAGATAGTGCTGGGTGGCTAGCAGCAGGGAGAGAATGAGTTTAAAAGAGAGAGTATGTCTGAGGATTCGAAAGGAATTTCCAAAGAAATTTGCAAAACGTAAATTATAACTGCATCTGCCTTGTGCTGGTTTCAACATTCCATAGATGTCTAAATTTGGGAGTTGGGGACAGAAAGATTCAGGGAGGGGTAGAAGAGTCTGTTAACAGTGAGAGACTGTGAACAGTTAATGTTTGTAATATCAAGCTCAGATACTTGTGCTGTAGGGCCTATTATTTTTTCTGTTAGAACAAGCTGCAAAATTATTGCAAAACTAATCAGTTCTGAGGGTCACCGGACCCAAAACGTTAACTCTGGTTTCTCCTTCACAGTTGCTGCCAGACCTGCTGAGCTTTTCCAGCAACTTTGTTTTTGTTCCTGCAAAACTATTGTGCAGTCAAATATTTTAAAATAAAACTATTGATTGGCTTATGGGTGGCTTCATCTCACTGCTATAATCATTGATGAACCATTCAGAAGACAGAATCATAGTGCGAAAGCAGGCCATTTGGCCCATCGGGTCAGCACCAACCCTCTGAAGAGTATCCCACCCAGTCCTACCCCCTACCCTAGCCCTGTAACCTCTCATTTCCCATGGCTAATCTACCTAACCTATACATCCCTGGACACTACGGACAATTTAGCATTGTCAATCCACCTAACCTGCAAATCTTTGGGCTGTGGGAAGAAACTAGAGCACCCAGAGGAAACTCACACAGACAAGGGGAGAATGTGCAAACTCCACACAGACAGTCGCCCAAGGCTGAAACTGAACCCCGGTCCTTGGTGCTACGAGGCAACAGTGCTAATTACAGCCACCATGTTGCCCCAGTGGGAGAAATATAAACATGGAATCACAGAATCTAATTAAGGATCATAGTTGGAACATCCAGATCACGCGAGCATGTTAGTAGACAAACTCTTCGTTAGGCTTTGTTTAGAACGCTGTGCTCAGTTTTGATCCTATTACACAGTGGTGAAATGCAGGTCCTTAAAAAGTCCAGAAGGAGCCACTAAATTCAAACAGCTTGGAAGGCCTTAATTATCTGAATAGGCTTAGAAATGGATTTTTTTTTACTCTAGAACAGCATTGCCTCGAGAAATTTAAGGTTAAAAATAATAAAGATAAAAATAAAATGCATCCATGCCAATATAGAGCTAAGGCACATTTATATCAAGCATAGCAACAAAGAACTAGGTGCAATATCAGAAGATATTTTCTTTTCACAGTGGGTCATCAAACTGAAGGACAAGTTTCTGGTTCAATGAAGTATCAATGAAATCAGCGCAGCCCAAGAATCAAACTAGAGACATTCTCAGTCTGTATATTACACATCTTCACCCAGATGCACACTTAGAAAATCTAAGTTTGCTACTTCATTGGTAGCAACCACTAATACATCAACCAGAAATAATACAATTGTCCCATGCATATACTTACATCAATGATGGCAGCTGCACTGCTGTCCAAGTGTTTGTACAGATCATTAAGAACCTCTCGAAGCTTCTTCATCATCTTTTTGTTGGGTTGTAAAAGCATTGCTTGGAAGTTCACTGGCAAACCATATCTGGATACAAGAGACAAGACAAAAAAAGTTATAAAAATATTAGCAATCTTTTCTAGACACTATGGGGAAAATGCTGTGTGCCACACACAGACAGACACTTCACAACTTATACATTAAACAAAATATTAGCCAACCCCTTATTTGAAGTTTCAAATAAAAGTCTTCTAAACATTTTAAAACTGTCGTAAAACTGAAGCAAACCCGAAGGGTGTGTATTGAACAGAGAACAGTTTCTCCCAAAGAACTACGAAGTTTCCCATGTGCAACACAGCCATCCATTCTCTGTTGGAAAATTCCTATGCAATCTAAGATTCCTACGTAAAGTACATACACTTGAAATCTTTTCACAACTGCACATCATACATTGTCATATTGTCACACCTATGTCCCAATTTTGTCACTACTGTAAATCACTTAACTACACGCTACAATTTTTAAAATTGGGTATGATGCAGCACTTTCCTTGGTCCTTCCAGCCCTGCTGCCCTTTCTTAGGGCCCATCTTTGAGCATTACCCGGAGTCCGAGTTTCTAGCTGCACTGTAATTAAGATAACAGTAACACAACCTGTAAGTAGTTAATAATATCAAGCTCAGATACTTGAAGTCATTGAACCATACAGCATGGAAACAGATCCTTCTGTCCAACAGTCCTTCAGTACGTACATAATCCCAAACTGAAGTGGTCCTACCTGTCCGGTCCTGGCCCATATCCCTCCAAACCTTTCCTATTCATGTATTTATCCAAATGCCTTTAAACATTGTAATTGTGCCCACATCCACCATTTCCTCAGGAAGCTCATTCCACACGTGATCCGCCCTGTGTAAAAAAATTTGCCCCTCATGTCATTTATAAATATCTCACCTCAAAAATGATTATCCTAGTATTGAAATTCCCTTGCTAGGGAAAAGATAACTACCATTAATCCTATGCATACCCTGCACCCTCTCCAGGATTTTATAAACTTCTCAACCTCCTATGCTCCAGCGAAAAATGTCCCAGCCTATCCAGCCTCTCCTTGTAACTCAGACCTTTCATACTTGGCAACATCCTTGTAAATCTCTACTGAACCCTCTCCAGCTTAATATTATCCTTCTTATAACTGGTCACAGTATTCCAGAAGAGGCCTCACCAATGTCCTGTACAACCTCAACATGACTTCCAAACTCCTATACTCAAAGGACTCAGCAATGAAGGCAAGCATGCTAAACGCCTTTTTAACCACCATGTCTATGTGTGACACAAATTTCAAAGAATTATGTACCTGAACCCCTAGGTCCCTCTGCTCTACAACACTACCCAAGGCCATACCCATTAATTGTATAAGTTCTGCCCCTATCTATTGTACCAAAATGCAATACCTCGCATTCATCCAGATTGAACTCTAGCTGCCATTTTTCAGCCCTTGACCGAGTCGATCAAGTTCCCTTGGTATTCTTAGAAAACCTTTTTCACTGTAACTATGCCACCAATTTTGGTGTCATCCGCAAACTTACTGACCATGCCTTCTATATTCTCATCCAATCATTTATGTAAATGACAAACAAAAGAGGACCCAGAACTGATCCCTGTGGAACACCACTGGTGTTCGGGCCTCCAGTCTGAAAAACAACACTCCATCACCACTTAACGTCTCAAAATCAAGATTTCCTTAAAAATTGTTGAATTATATTGATTAAAAAAAGTGACTGGCTATGAATTAAGGAAGTACACTTGAGAATCGGACCAGACTATAAAAGCTATTTCATCCTGTTTGCAGTGCTAACATTTCCCTAAATTTTTCACCTTGCCAATAAACTGTCAGCTGCCAGTGGAGCTGCTGGCTGTTAGTAGTATATATCAAATGATACTACACATGAAAATTTTGCTATTTGTTCCATAGGCATATCTTTTCAGTGGCAGGGCTCAACTTTTTTGGAACAGTGAAACAAAGTAGTTTATTATACAGGTCTTTCCACATCATGTAAAACTCCACAAAGATCAACTCTTTCTTCCTCATTCTCAGGGCAGCATTTACACTCCACAAGTAATTTCTCACTGTTTGATGATGTACGTGGCTTCCATAGCCAAAAGGTTTGTGTTCCTGCTCTTTTCCTAAATTTGAGTGACTTCAGATCAGTCTACATCAGAATTGATTAAGTGACTGAGAGGTGCAGATTGCTGTTTCCAGATAGGAAGCCATCAGTTGTGATACACGGAATCACAGAATTGTCTCCTTCTCTGCTGCATTCGTTGAGTCCAATGAGTCCATGCCAGCTCTCTGCAAGAGCCAATTCTTTTCTCCATATATTCGACAAAGTCTCTCTTCGGGTGCTTATCTTTTCAAAAGCCATGACTGAATCTGTTTCCAACACATTCTCAAGTAGTGCATTCCACTTCTTTACAAGACCACCTAGTGTAGCAAGTCTCCATTAAGTTGACTGACATTTAACTATGTTGAGACTTTAAATTAGTACATATATTTTTAAAAGACAGTGACTTGAAATACATACAAAAAACCTCAGGATTTAGGAGACACTTTTCCTGAGGTCTGATGGCTTTTTTCTCCTGCACTATTACATTGCTTCAGCACATTGCTTTCATGACAAGTTCAACCATGAACAAGTATTTGGAAGGTGTTTGGGCAGGCTAAGATTAGTCAGACCTAATTTTTGTGGTAGTCACTTTTCACATTCAGAAACTAGATAGAAGTACTCCTAGTTTAGTAAAATTAGTCACATAAAAATATCCTTTTATAAGAATAATCCTGAATGTGTCGCCCTCCATGGGTTGAAACATTATAATTGGAGCTTGATTAACTTCAAGATCCAACCTGTTGCACTATCTACATAACATTCATGTGTTCTTTCAAAGTTAAGGGTAATGCTAAAGTAAATATTAAGCTTCTTTTACGTTTGCAAAGAAATGTTCAAGTATATTATAGCTAGAATACTTCAGCCTTAAAATAACAACTTCATATTTACTGATGCTTGACATTAAATCAATGTTGCTTTTCCATACAGATATTTTCATCCTCAGTCTAAACAAATACAATATCCCAGGAGTCCCATAGCATCACCATGCAATTATGAATCATACTCGAGCATCTTTTGACTGATAGCAACCCATCATTTTCAATCTCAGAACTGAAACCGAAAGATTTTATTCCACTAAAAGTACACCGTGAATCAATTACTTACCACGGAAAACAAAACATAAAGACAAAAACAGAAGTTCAGCAGGTCTGGCAGCATCTGTGAAGAGAAATCAGTGTGCATGTTTTCGTTGCAGTAACCCTTCCTCAGAAACTTCCCCAAGGGTGGGTCACCAGACCCAAAATGTGAACTCTGATTTCTCTTCACAGATGCTGTCAGAGCTGCTGAGTTTTTCCGGCAACTTCTGTTTTACAGCATCCACAGTTCCTTCAGTTTTTATTTAAAATATAAAGACACTTGACCTTTTGTCCATATGCAAATCTAAGTCCCCTTTTTTAAAGTGTAAATAGATGCTCATCTACAATTCATTGTGACCATTATAGCCAAGAACAGATTTCAGCGAGTAACTTGAGGAAATCCTAACCATTTAGAAGAAGGGAATTTACATAGTCTAAAGTTTTATTTTTGGCTCAATCTAATCAACCAACTGAAAAAAGATCAAAAGTCAGCCCAAGTTAAAGTTGAAGGGATAGAATTTGCTATGCAATTTTATTTTAATACCTTAAGTTATTAAAAGCATTAACCCAGAAAATCATTTCTTAGCTAAAGTTATCATGAGTTTTCAACCCAAACAACGCAGATTTCTTGTAATTACATGTCTGAACTACCCTTGTAGTTTCATTGCTTTAACGGAACAAACGTTGGTAAAGAGATCAAAACCCAATGACGTCAGTTGCCCATCGCAGATTGCACTCAATTGTGTGGCTGGATAACTGAATTTGGAAGAAGTTAATCACTCAGGAACTGCAGTGAACAGCTCAAATTTTTTTTTAAAAAAACTGCACCTACTTCTTTGCTCATCTAGAAAATGGACTAAAATGCCTCCTACAGATTACATGATTTGCAAAAAGCTCTAGCAACTTCCAGCAGTATAATTATAAGCACAAAGCTAACCATCATCCTTGTAGAATTTCATATCCACCACTCACATTGCACAAAACAGGAGAATAAAAAACATAGGCCTTTAGTCTTTGACAACAAATAAGCCCAATCAATACTCATTATGAGTGCAGAAATGCTAACAGCCCTACCTATTTCTAATAGTCAGAGGCATAGAAACTTGCCTCATTTACCTAAATGACTTATCCATAGAAAACAGCATATGGCCAAAAACTATTGATTTTTGAGTGTTTCAATTTTGCACATTTCAGAAACATTAATATGCTTCCAACATTCAGACGTTCTGCAATACCATCCAGCAGAATGCAGGACTCCAGGTTGATAGCTAAGCCTGTCTCAAGTCAGAGTTTCCTTGAAACATAATTTCAGAAGACCACCTCTAAAGCAGGCAAACTTCCTTCATACTAATAACATCCTAGTGTGACGTTGTCAACTTTATAGGAGATCTGCAAAATTTGGATAGATCTGAATCTCCGAGAGAAGGAACCCTTCACTGGAATCTAATTCATGTGACTTAAGTTCTACACCATTGGTTTTTAATTTATTTCTAGTTGTAAAATTCTTCTGTTTCCTGTTTCTCTCTCAAGTTCGAGTGTGAAGTTACGCAGACCACCCTCAGCTTGAACAGGAATAATAAATATTCCAGATTTAAACTGAAGAGTTTGTTGCAATTTATATTAAAATTGACTTCACAAATTGGATTCGGAAGACATTAGTTTGCTTTTGAACAAGCCGTAATCTGTTTATGAACAGACAGGTGGAGAATAAGAAAGACTTCACTCTGCTTCTCTCCTACGTCTCCAACAAGATACAGGAAGGTCAATTTTTGGATATGGAGACCAAAGTCCAAACATATTTGTTCATCTGTTTTCCCACTGAATGCAAGATTTGAACTCCATTATAAACAATTTTAAACTTCAAAAATTCTAAGAGATGTAGATTAATTAGATCATTATCCAGCCATATCTAAATCAGGTTCATATTTCTTTTGTTCATTAAAATCATACATTAAGTTATTGAAGAATCTTACGATTGACATTTTGAACATTTCTTACACTCTATGGTTGCTTGGATCCTCACAAGTTGAGATGTGGGTAGAATTATATCATGAAATTTGAAGCAACACTGGAGGAATTTAGCAGCTCTGGCAATATCAGTTAGAAAACATGAGTCATTTGATGTTGCATGAACACTTTCTCAGAAAGGAGTCGACTTTAGGATGGAAAGATGTAAGCCCACTTTACAGGATTCCAGACCCTCAAAAAGATGTATTTAAATAACAAAAACAGCATGTACTTCAGAGTCTGTAGTGCAGGAATGGTGCATTGGTTAGTAATTTCAACACTTAAATCGATTTTACCCTTCATTTAATATTCTGCCCAGCACTTCCCTGCTCCTTGTTTCATGCATTTTTTTAAAACTTGATGTAGCCTTTAAACAATTTCTTGATGTAAGCTACTCTGCAGTTTAGCCTTTGAGCTGGAAACATATTTCTTCAATAAAGGTAGAACAAAAATCCAGAGTTCCCTGGATAACAAAGGAGATAGAAATTAATATTAAGAAGAAAAAGAAAATGTGCTTAGGACAGTGTAAAGCAGAAAATATAATTTAGAACCATGAGAGGTTTAGAAGGGAGGTGAAAAAACAAATGAGATGCAGAGAGGAATTATGAGAAAAGACAAGCAGCTAAAACAAAGTCTTCTACAGGCATATAAATAATAAGAGTGGTTAGATGAGGAGTAGGGCCTAATAGAGGTCAAAAAGGTGACTTACACATGGAGGCAGGGGGCGTGTTAAATGAACACTTTGCGTCTGTCTTTACAAAAGAAGAATCTGCTCCCCAGGCTATAGCAACAGAGGAGTTGGCTCTGTCATTAGAAAGGAGAAGTCTTGGATAGACTATTGGTATTTAAAGTAGTCGAGGCACTGGGAGCAAATGAGATGCAAAGAAGTTTGAAGGAAGTGAGAGTAGAAATTGAAGGGGTAATGTTCTTTCAGGGTTCGCTGGACTCAGCAAGGTACCAGAAGACTGGAGAATTGCAAATATTATGGCCTTATTCCAGAAAAGTTGGAAGGATATTCCTAGCCTTTCTAATTTAACTATAGTGGCAGGGAAGCTACTAGAAATAATTATTTAAGATAGAATTATTAGCCACAGTGAAAAAGGTGGGTTAATTAGGAAGAGTCAGCATGGAATTCTAAAGGGAAACTGTATTCAACTAACTTGGAGTTTTTTGAAGATGCAACAGAAAGGCTTGATGAGGGCAACGCTGTTGATGTGGTGTGCACTGACTTTGAGAAAGTGTTTGATACAAGATCACACAACAGACTTGTCAGGAAAGGTCCAGGTCACGGAATAAAAGGGTCAGTAGCAACATGGACTCAAAATGAACTGAGTGATAGGAAACAGAGAGTAATGTTCAATGGATACTTTTCAGGGTGGAGGAAGGTTTGTCGAGGAGTTCCCAGGGGTCGGTATTAGAACCCTTGCTTTTTCCCGATATGTATTAATGATCTGAATCTTAGTGCACAGGAAACAATTTCAAAGTTCACAGATAACACGAAACTTGGAAACTGGCAGGAAGACAGTGTAGAACTCCAAAACAACTTTGTTAAATTGGTAGAATAAGACCATAAGACCATAAGACATAACAGCAGAAGTTAGGCCATTCAGCCCATCGAGTCTGCTCCACCATTTAATCATGGCTTATAAGTTTCTCAACCACATTCTCCTGCTTCCTCCCTGTAACCCTTGATCCCCTTGACAATCAAGAACCTATCTATCTCTGTCTTAAATACACTCATTGATCTGGTCTCCACAGCCTTCTGTGGCAGTGAATTCCATAGATTTACCATTCTCCGGCGGAAGACGTTTCTCCTTATCTTAGATCTAAAACCTCTTCCCTTTACTCTAAGGCTGTGCCCTTGGGTGCTAATCTCTCCTATTAGTATAACCATCTTCCCAACATCCAATCTGTCCAGATCATTCAGTATTCTGTAAGTTTCAATAGATTTCCCTTCATCCTTCTAAACTCCATTGAGCACAGACCCAGAGTTCTCAAACGTTCCTCATACGTTAAGCTTTTCATTCCTGAGACCATTCTTGTGAACCTCCTCTGAACCTGCCACAAGGCCAGCACATCTTTCCTGCCACAAGGCCAGCCCAAAACTGCACACAACACTTCAAATGTGGCCTTACCAGAGCCTTGTAGAGCCTCAGAAGTACATCCCTGCTTTTACATTCAAATCCTCTCAAAATAAATGCCAAACCTAACCACTGACTCAACATGCAAGTTTAACTTGAGAGAATCCTGGACTAGAACTCCCAAGTCTCTTTGCACTTCAGACTTCCGAATTTTCTGTCCATTTAGAAAATAGTCCATACCTCTATTCTTCTTACCAAAGTGCATGACCTCTCACTTTCCCATATTGTACTCCATCTGCCACTTCTTTGCCCACACCCTAACCTGTCCAAATCCTTCTGCAGCCTCCCCGCCTCCTCAATAGTACTTGTCCCTCTACCTATCTTTGTATTGTCTGCAAACTTAGCCAAAATGTCCTCAGTTCCTTCATCTAGATCATTAATGTATAAAGTAAAAAATTGTGGTCCCAACACTGACCCTTGTGGAATACCACTAGTCACTGGCTGCCATCCTGAGAAAGACCCTTTTAAACCCACTCTCTGCTTTTTGCCAGACAGCCAATCTTCTATCCATGCTGGTACCTTGCCTCTGACATCATGGGCCATTATCTTACTCAGCAGCTTTCTGTGCGGTACCTTGTAAAAGGCCTTCTTAAGTGCAGGTAGGTAACATCCATCGGCTCTCCTTCGTCTAACCTGCTCGTTACTTCCTCAAAGAATTATAATAGATTTGTCAAGCATGACCTCCCCTTGATGAAGCCACGCTGGCTTTGCCCTACTTTACCATGTACTTCCAAGTATTCAGAAATCTCATCCTTCACAGTGGACTCTAAAATCTTACCCACGACTGAGGATAGGCTAATCGGCCATTTGCCTTACTCCCTTTTTAAACAGGGGTTAAACAGGAATGGGCGGGTAGCTGGCGGATGAGGTGAAATGCAGAGAAGTGAGAGGTACTGCACTTTGGTAGGGGGAACATTGTAAAACAATATAAAATAGGGACTACAATATAATTCTAAAGGGGTTGCAGAAGTGATTTACAAGAATTTGCCCCAGGAATTAGACACTTCAGTTAGGAAGATAGACTGATAATGATGAATATGTTCCCCTTGGAGAGAAGGCAGCTGAGAGGAGATCTGATTAAGGGGTCAAAATCATGTGCAGACCGGAGTAAATAGAGTAGACAGTGAATGGAGAGAAGCCATTTCCAGTTTTAAAAGGAACACGAATGAGAGGGTATTGACTTAAAGTGATGTGCAAAAGTAGTGAGGGTGATGTGAGAAAAAACTCTTACACAGCAAGTAGTTGGGTACAAAATGCAATGCCTGAAAGTATGGTGGAAGCAGGTTCAATTGAGGTATTCAAAAGGCATTGGATGATTTTTGAATAGAAATGATGTGCAACAGTATGGGGAAATAAAGTAAGACATTAGCACGAGGTAATAATGCTTATTTGAACAGCCAGTGCGAGCAGCATGTGCTGAATGGCCTCCTCCTGCGCCATAACAATTCTGACATATTCTTAAAATGTGGAAATCAAAATTTCATCTCTGAAGTTGAATTTCTGACTGAAGAGCCAATTTACCTCTATTAAGGTACCAACTGAGAGAACAGGCTTCTGAACAGTAGAGAGATAACCAAATCTAAACATTACAAACACAATTTAGAAGTACAAATATTACGCAATAAACATTAAAAGAATCAAACGTAAATTAAAACTACAAAACGTATTGCAGCAATATTTGCGATTACATTATGAAATTTCAAACTGGTGAATTAACTAATACGCCATACCTTAGAACTGATTCTACGAAAACCCGTAATGCTTTCACATGAATCCATGCAATGAAAGCTTCACTGAAGTTAACTTTCAACCATCGGACCAAGGGACCCTGTAAACAAATAGTTTATACTTGAAACAAAGATTAATTCATTGCACAGCAGGGACATGGAGAGTGGAAATGTAATCGCTGTGAACCATAAGAAGGCTCTACCAAAGTACACCAAGTTATAGTGCATTCTGCACAAATAGGCTTGAAGGCTCCCTAACATTGGTACAAGAGGATGGCTGCCTAAAAGTGAAGCTTAGCGATTAAGACTTACTTGCAGACAGATTTGTATTGGAGATTTTACAACAAAAAGAACATTGTTGTAGGGCTTAAGATGCAGTGGCAGCATCTTACCTCCTGGCTTCAAGTCCCACCTGCTCCAGAGGTGTGTATTAACATCTCTGAACAAGTTGATTGAAAAAGATCTAAACTAACAGTGTCAGGGCTCGTGGTATAATGGTGGGGTCCCCATTTCTAAGCCAAGGGGGCTAGGTTCAAGTCCCATCTGCTCCATATGTGTAATAACATGCCTGGAAAGACCAATTAAAAACATTTAAAGCAGTTTCATTGGGACCATTGCAGCACAGTGGTGGTGTCTTTACCTTTGAGCCAGGAAACCAGCGTTCAAGTCCCACCTGCTCCAGAGATGTGTTATAACATCTCTGACCAGGCTGTTTGGAAAATATCTAAACATTGTCAATCAAACAGGCACTACCAAGAGCTCAAACGTGGGACATTTTTCTTCATAATTTTATGGGAAATATATTGAAGGCAAAGTATATAATTTCCGGAGTCCTTGGTTTACTTTATTTTTAATTATGGAAACAATTTTTGGAAGGTAGAAAATGGGGGAATATCAGAGATAAATGAAAAATGAAAACAGAATCATATGGAATGACATCAAACCTAACACACAATGTGTGTCTTCTGCAAGCTTAAAATTTTATTTATTGCATCATTTTGTTCAGTTTATGATTTTCATATTGTGATGTACTACAAACATAGTGACCACACAGGTACCGTAAAAAGGGAAACTGAAAGTCAAGCAAAACAAGGAAGAAGGTATGCTGGTCAATACCAGTCAAACTTCCAGTAAACCATGATCCACAACAACTTTTTTTGACTAAATTTCTCTTAAATCCTACTAAATTTTAAGAGTCCATTAATGAACCTGTTTCAAGTCACACATTTGACAGCTGTACAAATACATACTGCCTGCACTCTACTGGATGGCAAACTATTGCTATGTCACTTTGAATCTTTTAAGACAAGTAAATAATGTGAAGCAGTGTCTGCTGACTCCCAGGGGATGGGCAAGGGACAGAGGGGCTGGGACATACTGCCCCCCACTCCGATCTCAACCCTGGACACCCTGCTCTCAGCCTAAGCCCACCATCATCTTGGCTTCCTTCTCAATCTGGCTCCCAGCCCTATTACTTTGGTCCAGGATAGGCCGCCCCCTCTTCTGGGTCCCACAATAGAAGGAACTATTTTTAAATCAGCAAGTGGCTCATATCTAAAATCAATTAGGAGTGTGGGGGAAGGCAGATTAAATCCCTGCTTTCAAAATGGAAGTGCAGAGCTAAAATGAAAGAATAAGTGGGAGTCAGCCACAGTGACCTAATGGATTGGGCACTGGCCTCTTAAGCCAGGGACTGTCAGTTCAAGTCCCACCTTGGTTTAAGCGTCATTCAGTATCATTCAAGGCCAAGGCAGATAGATTTTAGGGGAAGGCAATGACCTAAGGTATTATCGCTGGATTGTTAATCCATAGACCTGGGGAACCAGGTTTGAAACTCAGCATAGATGGTGGAATTTGATTCTAATGATGGCCAAGAATCCATTGCCAATTATCAGAAAAAAAACCATCTGGCTCCCTGTAGGGTAGCAAACTGCCATCCTTACCTGGTACGGTACATATGACTCCAGGTCCACAGCAAAATTGCCCTCTGGGCAAATGGGCAAAAAAATGCTGGCCTAGCCAGCATCACACTCATCCTGTGTTTAAACAAAAAAAAAGGAAATGGGACAAGCTAAGTTACTACTACAGAGAGGTAGCATGGACACACTGGGCTGAAAGGCCTCCTCCTATGATGCAACTTGCATTGTTACCCACAGTTCTAAGAGTAGGGCCATTTGCTAATAGATGTTTAGAGTAGAAATGTCCTGGCAACTTTAAGATACATTGATCTTCAATTTTCATTATCGGATACAGTCGAAAGTGTCACATTGTTTTGGGCAATTTTTTTTTGGGTAGAAGATTCTGCACCAAACTGCACTGAATGACAGCATTCAAGACAGAATGACACCTAGTACAAGGCACACAGAAACATGACTTTTACAGCTGCAGAAAGTTTAGCTTGTAATACATACAAATTGCTTCTTTTTGTCAGTTGAAAGTCGAGTCATCTCTTCTTTATCAGCTTTGAGCTCCTCCTCGTTATACTGGAAATCCCGAACAATGAACCTGAAGTGAGAATAAGAAAACTGAGTGCATTCATATTGAAATGCAAAGTTCTAATGGAAACGGATTAGAAATTCTTACTTGTTCTCCCTGGCCTTCAATCGGAAGTCATCAACTGCCTTCCTGAATAATGTTACAGTGTACAAGCCACTATCCATGTCATCACATATTAACCTTTTAGGAGAGGGGGGAGAAATTTCATTTTTAATAAAAAGGAGTACATATCAAGATTTATTATATCATTGCATTAAAGTAAGGCTGCAGAGTTTTATGCAATTAGAAGTACAAAATGTTTGTTACCCTGCTCACAATTGAACTCACTCTGCAGTTACAACACACCATATGCAAGTTATGGCTGAGATTGACTTAATGTTGATTCCCTGCATGTTAACCATATGCAATAAGCAGAAGCAACAAGTTTTAAATACAAGTCAGTTTTGTTTTAAGTAAATGTTTAAAAAGCAGAATAGATTGCATGCCTACCTAATATATGCAAGTTTCCATCAATGTCTCTCTTCTCATTTTGCCAAGATTGAATCAGAAAATAAATCAGCACAGAAGGAACTATTCAACCAACTGGAATTCCGTTAGATCTTTCTAAAAAAATCCAACTTTCCCCATTTACTCATTCTTTTATCGATTGTTTTTTACCAGCACCTCTCCAATTTGATTTGAAAGCTACTTGAATCTGTTTCCAGCACCTATCAAGTAACGCATTCCAAAAAGAACATTTTTATATTGCCTCTGACTTTTTAAACAATTACCTCAAACCTACATACTCTGGCTAGCAACCCTTTGGCCAATGGAAATAGTTTCTCTTTACTTACTAGATTTAAACACGTTATGATTTTAAAAGACACTATCAAATGGTCTCTTGATCTGCTTTGTTTCAAGGGAAACAGTCCAGTTGGGCTGGTGGTATTGTCAGTGGACTTGTCATCTACAGCCTCAAGCTAAATGTTTGGTAAACGTGGAATGTGTACTCAAATTCTGGGAAGAACATCTTTCCTATTGGTAACCATTGTTGATTGCTGTAAAAATCCATCTGGTTCATGAATGATCTTTAGGTACAGAGATCTGCCATCCTCATCTACTCTGGCCCACGTGACTCCAGACGCACAGCAATATGGCTGACTCTTACTCCCCTCTGAAATGACTGAGCAGTTGCACGGAAAGTAAGGTTGGGTAACAAATGCTGGTCTTCTACATCCCATGCAGGAATAAAAAAATGCAACAAACACAAACCATCAGCATGAAATTGTCAATATATGCATGAATGGCTGGTAATTTAGTGCCCTGCCATTCCACTGTATATCATGCTCAAAGGTCTTGTGGTGCAGAGGTAGTGACCCTACCTCTGGGCCAGAAAGTCCAGGATCAAGTGGGACTGGTCTCGGATGAGTCTACAGTGGTTAATCCATTCTTTTTCCAATCAAAAAAAGTATACAATTTAGTTGCTCATACAGGTATATCAAGAGTTTCCATCATCCTAAACTGAAAATAATACAATATCAGTCATTTTGAAATTAAGCTTTAGGATCATGTACTAGACAGCTTCCAAATAGTTTAAGTGGCTGCTCACCAAAGGCAAAACTAGAAGTTAGAATGGCATTTCACATAATTTCCACCGGTTAGAAAGATCACAAAAAAAAAAGAGATGGAGGAACTTCCTTACTTGCTTGACCGTGGAACCACCATCTCAGCTAGAGTTTCATAAGTCTTTTCCCATTCGAGATAACTTGTTCTAAAGAAGAAAACAATAGTGAATAATTATTAAATAGTTCAAGGATCAGGATAATCAAGGTACAATTGGCCATTTGACTGGAATCAATTTTTAGTTAAATTAGTTACTCAGATTACTAAAGGCTACTTGGAATTCACAAAATACCTCCTTCATAGCTTTCTTGTTGATCAATTACTACTTGCTAATTGATACAAGTTTGATAATTGTGATAGTTTTCAGCACTGAATCCATAAAGAAGACTTCCAGTTTACAACTAATTCAGTTCATAATGAAATAGCTGCTTTTAATATTTCCTAAATTGTAACATAATATAAAAACATCTTACTCATCAGGCCGTCCTGTACCTAATTTAAAACTACTGAACACCAATATTAGATGGCCCAATGAGGAGAAAAATATCAAAATACAGTTGTACGAGCATAACATGAGTCTCTACTTTCCTGTATGTTTATGAATCGTTAAACAACATTTCCTGACAAACATCAAATACTAGCTTTCTTGAAAGCTTGCATTAATGGATGTGGTTTCACCATAACAGCGCATTGTGTTTGAAAGAACAAAGTGACCCAGAATTTTTATTCCAACTCTAATATCATTTACCACTATTGTTGATGGTTTATTCAGGTCAGTACTTGCACAGCTAAACAGAGAAATTTAGATGATGCTGACCAGATTATCTTGCTCCTCCACATGCTACACTAAAACAGTACCTTGCTAATAAATGAGATAGCAAGAACTGCAGATGCTGAAGTCAGAGACAATACAGTGTGGAGCTGGTGGAACAAAGCAGGCCAGGCAGCATCAAACGGGCAGGAAAGTTGACGTTTCGGGTGAGGACCCTTCTTCAGAACCCCCTTCTGTCGCCTTTCCTGCTCACCTGATGCTGCCTGGCCTGCTGAGTTCCTCCAGCTCCACACTGTGTTGACTTCGCTAATAATGCTTGGATTTGATTACCAAGCTTTGTCGTGAAGTCGTTGTACTCACCCACTACTTCCCCGCAATATATATTACAGAAAAAGTTAGGATTCTTAAGCAACTTTTTAAAATTTTGAATCTTCTACCACTATCCTTCCAGCCAACACAAATCTGGATAACAATTCTCTTACTTTCATCTGGCTTTTTTTGCCAGTTATCTTAAATATGCGCTCTCTGATGACCAACCCAACGCCAGTGGAAAAAGCTTTTCCCCATCTATCCTGCCAAAATCCCTCAATTCTGAGGATCACTATTAAATCTTCCTCTAGTCCTCTGCTCAAAGAAGAACAATCTCAGTTTCTCTAATTTTCTTACGAGTGAATTCCCTCATTTCTGGGACCATTCCAGTAAATTTCCTCCGCACTGCATCTAGAACCTTGACATGCTTATAATTGAGCAAATTTAAGCTAAAGCAATTGGTAGTGACAGCCTCAAAAACAGAAATTGCTGGAAAAGCTCAACAGGTCTGGCAGCATCTGTGGAGAGAAATAAGAATTAACGTTTCGGGTTGAGTGGCCCTCCCTCAGGACTGACGGCAGCTAGGAAATGTTGGTTTATATGCAGAAGATAGAGTGGGGGGAGGGGTTAAGGAGTAAACAATAAAAGTGGAGATAGAGCCCAAAGAGACAGAAGAACAGCTGGACACATAAAGGAATGAATAATGATCTGGCTAGGTGGGTGAATAGCTATTAATGGGGACTGTTAGTTGCTAACAATGGGCTGTGTGTAATGGTAGACTATGTGATAACAAAGCCTTGGGTGTGGGGGTTGGTGTAAGGACATGGGAAAGCTCCAGCTCTAAATTTGATCTACTCAATACTGAGTCCAGAAGGCTGCAGGGTCCCCAAGCGGAAAATGAGTGACAGCCTTATTGACATGTCCCACCACCTTCAAAGATTTGTGTATGCAAACTCCTGGGTTGCATGAGCCCCTTTCAAAGTGTGAACTTTAGTTTTAATTTCTCCTTGCAAAATACATCAATTCAAATTCCTAAAGATGTTCCTGAGAAATTTCAGCTATTACCAAACATCTTTTTCACCCCATTTCAACCAAGCATTTTAACTTAGCACACACTTCAAAACATTTCTTGTTTTTGGAAAAAATTTTAAAGATTCTTACTTTGGGACAACTACCAACAATGTGGTAAGATATTCAGAGTCCATTACAAAGTCTTCCTTCTTCACAATATCAGCCAGGCTTCTTGTCATCAAACTTCCCCTGCAAATGGCCACACAGATCAATCATCACAAGTCAAATACTACTGTTCTCCTGGAAAAAAGTAATACATTGATACTTATAACTGCTTCTAAAAAAGGATGCAATAAAGGTTGAGACCATGGATGAAGCATTCATCTTTAGAACATCATAAAAGGTATAGTTCTATTCCTAATAGAAGTCAGACAAAATTGGCAACACATTGGTATAATTCTCTCAAATACTGGGGAGGCTGAAGCCATTGTTTTTGTTCCTGCTCCAAACTCTGTTCCTTAGTTACTGACTAGATTCTTTTCCCTGGAAACTGTCAGATTAAGTCAGTGTTCCCAAAGTTGATGTCACATTTGACCCTAGGTGGAGTTTCTGAACTCACATTGGCTCATTACTAATGATATTTTCACTTTAAACCATCAGTGGACTGTACCCACCTCAGCTCACCTGCTGCTAAAACCTTCATTCATGCCTGTCACCTCCAGACTAGATTTTTCAATCTATTCCAGACGGGTTGCCCACACTGTACCCTCCATAAATTTGAGGTCACCCAAAACGCTGCTGCCCATATCTCAAGTTGCAGTTAATCTCATTTCCCCACCACCTCCCCCACACTGTGCTTGATAACCTACGCTGGTTTTCACTAATTAACAAATTGATTTTAAAATTCCCAATTCTTGCTTTCCAATCGCTCCATGACCGTAGCTGTCCACATCAGTTATCTCCTGTAGCCACAGAAAATGTATATCTATAATATTCTAATTCTAGCCTCTTATGCCTCTCTAATTTTAATTGCTGTACCATTGGTGGCCATGCCTTTTGTTACCCAAGCCTCCAGCTCTGGACTACACTCCATTTTTCTATGCTGCTCTCCTCCTTTAAGATGCTCTTAAGATTTACATCTTTGATGAAATGTTTGGTCAATTGTACCAATACCTCCTTATATTTTTGTTTTATAATGCACCTGTGAATTGCCTTAGGAGGTTTTATTACATTATATATCTATATGGATACGAATTATCACTGTTGTAACTACTGAATCCCAAAGTAGTTCCATCATAACTTCAAATAGTTCTTTCATCGTAGTCAATCTCAACTACTTGAGATAGATCAATTCATGGTCTGGGAGTGAAAGAAGGGAACAAAAGAGAAAGAGTAAAAATACTTACAATTATCACTTCACAGGTGAAAATTAAAGGCAACACAATTCATTGTAAACTACAATACCCACATGAAAAATAACTTACACATTCTTCCTCTCTAAATTTTGTAAATTTCCTTTCAGATTGTTGTATGCTGATGCTCTTGCTTTCAGGTCATTGTCAATCTGAGATACTTGCTGCAAATTTGTAAAGCATATTTAACAGTTAATTGATGGTTTTGTTTGTTATCCAGAAACAGTGCACACATAAAACAAGTAAAAATAAAAATGATAACTTCTGTTGCATCTGCCTATTAATTATAACAAGTTCATTATGAAAACCTTTTCACAGACACAACGATTAATCTATCATGTTGTGTAAATTTCTCTGCAAAAGTCATAAATAATCTCAAGCAAAGTCTTTAAAGAATAAAATTCTAAAATCATAGGTCCAGGAACACTGGATCAAGAGGCAGTCATTAGGGCTTTCAAGTCTGTTCTGCCATTCAGTAGGATCATGGTTGATTTGTCTGTGGTCTCAGTTCCATTTTCCTGTCTGCCTCCCACAACCCTCAATTTCCATCAAAAAAAAAATCAGTTAAATTCAGTGACAAAGTCTCCACCGCTTTCCGGCAAACAGAATTCCACATTCTAATGACTCTCAGGAGACTTGCTTTCAATCAGTGTCCTGTAGTTCTAGTCTTCCCCCTTAACAAGGGGCATCATCCTGGTGTACATTCCATCACTTCCCCTCACAACCTCCAACGTTGCAATAAGGTCATCTCTCATCTCCAAATTCCAATCTGTCCAGGCCCAACCTGTTCAACCTTTCGTCATAGGCTAAATCTTTCAGAACTGCTTCCAATATGATTATTTTCAAGTAAAGGAGACCAGGGCTCCAGAAGGGATCTCACCAAGGCCTTGTACAGCTGCAGTAAAATATCCCTCCTTTTATATTCCATTCCCTTCAACAATAAACAGCTGCATTCTAATTACCTTCATAATCACTTGCCGTATGTGCATGCTAACTTTTTGTGACTCGTACTAGGATATCCAGATTCTTCTGTACCAATGAGATCTGTTATCTGGAAAGAACTATAGTTCGAGTATACATGAAAAAGACTGGAAAATGCCATTTAACTTAACAGTAATAATTCCTTAGTGCCGGCTTGCATATTAGCATCAAACTACTTTGTGAATGCCTTACTCTTTGTCTCAACCACAAGCCCACATCTGCTTTGTGCATTCTACACTTCATTTACCAACTTAAAGTTCTCAACATAATTTCAAAATCTGTCCTCCATTAGCACTGTGGCACCAACATGCCCACGTCTTATTCAGAACTCTTTTGCAATCCATAGCCTTCCCACAAGCCATTATCAGAATCTCTAGTCACCCCAGCCTCAAACCTCTCGTTTACTATCGCACCTCGTGGGGGGAAAAAAAAACTCATTGAATATCATCCCACTAACCTTTGTGCAGTCAACTATTTTGACTGAAGAAAACAGTGGAACATTGTCAAAGTTTGTTTTGCAAGTAGATGTTACAATCTATCACATTTTGTGAATATCAACGAGCTGGAAAGGAAACTAACTTAATAAACATATTATTCCAATAATGTATACTCTGAAAATAGTAATAATCAGACATAAAATGACTTCTAGTATAAACTTTCATTGTTCCAACAACTTTGTTTTGATTTCCCCACCAACAGAAACTTCACTCCGAACTCGGTGGGGAATATGAACGTTTTGTGCAATAAAAACTAAAAACTGCAGTTTTGAGGGGTTGCCTGTGGCTAAGAAAAATGCAAGTATTTGCTTTAAAATAAGAACACTTGAAGGAACTTGCCATCGAAATTTGAATACAAATTTGAAATATGATCATTATGCACAACAGAAAACTAAAAATGTAACTGAGCCTTTAAAAGAAGAAATTGGAAAACTGAAGAGCAAACCTGCTAACCTGACATCAATAGTGGCACAGAAATTGCTAGAATCAATTAAAAAGCATGTGATAACTGGACACTCAAAACAATAATAGGATTGAGCACAGTAAATATGAATATATATATGGCAGAAATTATGCTTGACAAATTTGGAAGTTTTGATGATGGAACTCGAATAATAAATTAGCAAGAAATAATGAAATGATGTATTTGGACTTTCAGATGGATTTCAATAAAGATCCTACACAGCATGTTAAGAAGTAAAATTAGTATTAAAAAGATTAGAGGTAATATACTGGCATAGACTGGTTAATGGCCAGAAAACAATAAGAATAAACGAGTCTCCCTCAGGTTGACAAACCAAGACCAGTGAGATACCACAAGGATCAGTATTTAGACCCCAGCTATTCAAAATCCATATAAATTACTTGTGAAATGAATGGGCAGTAACATGGCACATTGAATACAATGGAAAAACTTGAAGTTACCCATTTTGGTAGATATCCACTTTGCAGAGTATCTCTTAAATGACAAAAGACTGGTAACTGTTGATGCAAAAATGGAGTTCTGTACCCTTGCTTACAAGTCACTAAAAGCACGTAGGTCTTATACTTTAGGATTAGGAAAACAAATATGTTGGCTTTTATGAAGTCATAGAGTCAGAGATGTACAGCATGGAAACAGGCCCTTCGGTCCAACTCATCTATGCCGATCAGAAATTCTAAATTAATCTAATCCCATCTGCCAGCATTTGGCCCAGACCCTCTAAACCCTTCCTATTCATATGCTCAACCAGATGCCTTTTAAAATGTTGCAATTGTACCAGCATCCACCACCTCATCTGGCAGCTCCATCCTCTGCGTGAAAACACTGCCCCTTTGGTCCCTTTTAAATCTTTCCCCTCTGGCCTTAAACCTATGCTCTCTGGTTTTGGACTCTCCCACCCCAGGGAAAAGACCTAGTCTATTTAGCCTATCCATGCCCCTCATGATTTTACCCACCTCTATAAAGGTCACCCCTCAGCATCCACGCTCCAGGGAAAGCAGCTCCAGTCTGTAGGCCCGTGACCAAGCAGTATGCCACAAAGTTAGTGCTGGATCCACTGCTTTTCGTCATTTATATCAATGATTTGGATGTGAACATAAGAGGTATGGTTAGTAAGTTTGCAGATGACGCCAAAATTGGAGGTGTAGTGGACAGCGAAGAAGGTTACCTTGAAGT
>NC_063335.1:48479980-48536747 GCF_021869965.1 Rhincodon typus
ACTTCAAGGTAACCTTCTTCGCTGTCCACTACACCTCCAATTTTGGCATCATCTGCAAACTTACTAACCATACCTCTTATGTTCACATCCAAATCATTGATATAAATGACGAAAAGCAGTGGATCCAGCACTAACTTTGTGGCATACTGCTTGGTCACGGGCCTACAGTCTGAAAAGCAATCCTCCACCACCATTCTCTGTCTTCTACCTTCAAGCCAGACAGCTAGTTCTCCCTCTATTTTGTGTGATCTAAACTTCATAACCAGTCTACCGTGAAACGCCTTACTGAAGTCCATATAGATCACGTCTACCGCCCTGCCTTTATCAATCCTCTTTGTTACTTCTTCAAAAAACCCAATCAAGTTAGAGAGACAGGATTTCCCATGCACAAAACCATGTTAACTATCCCTAATCAGTCCTTGCCTTTCCAAATACATGCAAATCCTGTCCGTCAGGATTCCCTTCAACAACTTGCCCACCACCAATGTCAGGCTCACTGGTCTATAGTTCCCCGGCTTTTCCTTATCACTTTTCTTAAATAGTGGCATCACGTTAGCCAACCTCCAGTCTTCCAGCAGCTCGCCTGTGGTTATCGATGATACAAATATTTCAGCAAGGAGTCCAGCAATCACTTCCCTAGCTTCCCAGAGAGTTCTAGGGTACACTTGATCAAGTCCTGGCAGATGGAACATAACAGGAGAAAATGTGAGGTTAAACACTGACAGAAAGAGGAGCTGAATATTATTTAAATGGAGAAAGACTGCAGAAAACTACAGAACAAATGGATTTGAGTGCCCTTGTCCATGAATCACAAAAAGCTAGCCTCCAAGTTCAGTGGGTAATAGGGAAGACAAATGGAATGCTGGTTTAGTTCAAAGGGAGTCGACTATAAAAGCAGGGAGCTTTTGCTAAAACTATACAAGCCTCTAATCAGACCGCAGTGACAGTGAACAGTTTGGGCCCCTTATCTAAGGAAAGACATACTGGCACTGGAGGCAGAGAAGGTTCACTCATAAGAGTATCAAGGTATATGGGGAACAGGCAGGAAAATGGAGTTGAGGATAATCGGGTCAGCCATGATCACATTGAATGGCAGAGCAGAATTAATGATCTGAATGTCCTACTTCTTTGTCAATGTCTTTTGGTCTTAAGGAATTCCTTGCCTAATGCTAGCAAAAAGAAGAGGGACCAAATTCAATGGATGGTGTGAGTACTCAGCACCAGGATATCTAGAAGAGTGAGATAGAGTGTTAACTACTAGGACTCATATCTAGGCCACAGCATCCCCTTCTCAAGTGGCAAATCAAATCTGAGCAAAGTCACAATCATACACAAGTCAGAATCTGTGACTAGCTGTTTTCTCCTTTCAGACTGTCTCTTTCATGCTCCTCCAATCAAATTTCTTACCAGCATTACTGATCAGCTGACTAGTGTGGAAGCATTGGGGTTTGGGAATGACATTCATGTTTAGAGCTTCTTAAACAGTTTATGACACATTAGACCCCATTAATTAAATATAGCTCTATTCAGACTGAAGAAATGACGTGAACTACCATAGCAAGCGATTCACAAAAGGTAAAGTCATAAGATGACAGCTCATGTTGTTGGAGGTAGTATACTGACACGGACAGAGAATTAGCTAATTGGCAAGAAATAGCAAGTGGGAATAAGAGGTTCTTTTTCAGGTTGGCGACCTGTGACTAGTGGGGTTCCACAGGGTTCAGTGCTCAGACTGTAACTGTTTACAATATATATTAATGACTTGGAGAAAGGAAGAGGATGTACTATAGTCAAATTTGTAGATGACAAAAATATATTGAAAGGCTGGTTGCAGGGGAAAATAAATAGTTTACAGAGAGACATTGATAAATAAATGGGTAAAAAGTTGGCAAATGGAGTATAATGTGGGAAAATGTGAAGTTGTTCATTTTGGAACGGACAACAAAAGAACAGTAGCATTTAAGTGGAGAAAAACTGCAGAAGTCTGCAACATAAAGGTACTTGGGAGGATTGGTGTACAAAACACAAAGCTAGCACACAGGTGCAGCAGGTAATCAGGAAGGCTAATCGATTGTTAGCCCTTATTTCAAGGGGGTTGCAGCATAAGAGCAGGCAAGTCTTACTGCAACTGTACATGAGACCATACTTGGCGTATGAAAGCAGTTTTGATCCTTTTATTTAGAAAAGGATTATTTCATAGAAGGCAGTTCAGAGAAGGTTAACTTGGATGATCCTTGGCGTGGTGGGATTGTTATGAGCAATGGTTAAACAGATTAGGATTCTACTCATTGGAATTTAGAAGAATGAAGGGTGATCTCATTGAAACATACAGGATTCTTAAGGGGCTTGACAGAGTAAATATTGGCAAGATATTTCCCCTCATGGGAAAGTCCAAGACAGAGGGTATAGTTCCAAAATTAAGGGGGCAACTTAAGACAGAAAAAGAGGAATTTCTTCTCTCGAGGATTGAGTGTCTTTGAAACTCCTTGCCAGAGTCCTTGTGCATATTTAAGGCTGAAAAGGGTAGATTCTTGATCAGTACAGGAATAAAGGATTATAAACAAAGAGCAGGAAAGTGGATGTGAGGAGTGACAGATCAGCCATGATCCTATTGAATGGCACATAAGGCTCAAGGAGCTGAACAGCCTAGTCCTGTCCCTATTTCTTCTGGTCTTAGTATTCCACAAATTCAAATGCCATCTAAGAAAGACCAAATTGATTGATACAAAACCATTGCAGAACTCAGCTATTGCATTTGATACCTGCAGCAGCTCAAGAAGGTAGCTCACCACCATTCTCTGAAGTACAACTAAATGCTGGCCTAGCCAGCGACACCCACATCCCAATAGTGAATAAAATAATAAAAGCACAGGTGTGAAATTGTGCTGATTCCCTTTTAACCCAACAACGTTTTTGTATAAAATGAACATATGAATTCAATGGGAACAAAACATGTAGTGGATTCATTGTTAACAGCATTTTTCGACAAAATCCCTTCCACAATGAAGATAGCTGCAACCATAAAACATGAGAGTTTCTCAAAGCACTTTACAGAAGTGTTGAATTACACTTATAACGTAATGGATCAATAAAATCTTACAGAGCAACGCACAACAGAAATATAGTTTATAAGGATTGTCTTGAGAAAATGTAGGTTGTACCCTTTTAATTTTGACACCCTTTTATAGGTTTTGACTTCAATCCATTCTAAAATACCTAAATAATCTAAAATTTAGCCCCAAGCAAACATACATGTTTATCTACTCAGTACTGAGCATTCGCAATTCAAGAGGATGAGAAAAAAAGTAAAACTTGAAAACAATTCTTGTGAAGAGCCTCATGTAGTTAGCAGACCACACAATACAAGATATAATGCCTGCAACTCAACCTTAACTCTTTAACAAAGCATATTAATTCAAGAATCCAATGCCATCAAGAACAAGAGCATTGCAAAGAAACTCAAATGTTGCCAGCTCCTCACCATTTTGTATCCTCTGCTGAAGCACAAAGGCTGTTACTCCCAGTACTGCACAGAAAGGGCACAGGTATGTTCTTCTGGGACATCAAATTTAGCATCAGTGCCTAATTGTTACGAACAATGGTTCTCAAACATTTTTGAATAAGGCACACTTTTTCAAATGGAGACTGAACAGGTTCTGGCTATTCTCCTTGGAGAGAAGGTTCAGAGGAGATTTGTTAGAGGTTTTCAAAAATCATGAGGGAGCTAGATCGAGTAGATAGGGAAAAGCTGTTCTTGCATTTGGAAGAACAAGAACCAAGGGCAAAATTTGAGGTGACTTCCAAAAGTACTAAATATGAAGTGAGAAAAGGTTTTTGTTCCACACAGAGTAGTTAGGGAATGGAATGCACTGTCACAAATGTGATGAAGGCAGGTTCAATTGAAGCATGCAGAAGTTATGATTGGCATCAGGTACTAGTAAGTAAAAGTACATGCCTCAGAGGTCCAGAGGCCTGCGCTCTCATTGGACAGAAATGACTGCTGGTGAGTTTAACCTGATATTCACCACACCTCAGGCAAGGGGCAAAGTTGAGAAAATGGGATCCCCGCCACCCAATGTTCACTTCAGCCAGTATGGGAATTGAACCTACACTATTGGTGTCTATGCATCACACACCAGCTGGTTAGCTAACTGAGCTAACCAATCCTCATGGCATTAGGTACGGATGCTCAATTGAAGAGCCAGTGCAGACATGATGGGCTGAATGGCCTCCTTCTGCACTGCAGCACATCTGTCATTGAGTAAGTAATCACAGACGCCTATCATGAGATAATAACATTAAACATTACTCGTTATATATAGTACTACATGTGGAACGACATGACCTAGGTGATCTCGTCATTTGGTGCCCTTAAGTTAAGGATGCAACGTGCAAATATCTTTTCAAAAATTCTCCTCTCTTGAAAAGGCATGAACTTACCCGGCATCCAGACTTGGTAACTGCTAACTGGTAATCTCTCTCTCCCCAGGTGCACATGTAGCAACCAGACCTTGCTCCTGTCGTCAATCATGCATTTACTTGTACCATGGAGCCCTAGCCAGTCACTCAGGGTGCATTTCCACATTATTCCAAAGAGCCCCAAAAAGCTTCCATGAACAGAACCCCAGTTTAAGAACCCCTGGTTATCACCATGACATTGACATTCAGCTCATTCAGTGTTTCTAAGGAAATTACATCAGAATCAACATGAGCTAATGCTAATAAAACGTCTAGGAAACATTTGCAGAATAAAAGCTCTATTCTTACCAAACTAAATTGCAATTTAAAGTAATCAAAAAGCTAACAGTATATAAAACACAAACTTGTCAATTTTATTTTCCTGAGTATCACTACTACCCCTGCAATTAACCCCAGCGAAATACAGTAAATTACACCTGCTCCGAATCATTGACATTAAAGTTATACATATTATTCGGTCACACTACAAGACAATGCCTTAGCAACAAGAGTAAAATCTGAATTATTGGTGTTAAGTTCTTCCCACAGGCATCCAATGTGAGTATACGAATTACAAAACTAGAAATTTCCAAACTTTTTGAAGTATCTTTGGCATTTACATGCAATATTGCTAGGAGCTTGGAATGATGCAGAGTTTGCGCTAAAGCCACATTAAGTTTGAAACAGTAAAACAACACTAACCTTAGTAATGATTTCAGAAATGTTCTTCAGAGACTGTTTGATTGGATACTTTGCCATGTCCCATTGAAATCTTGTGATATACGTCACCAAGTCAACTGAAAAAAAGAACTTTTGTTTTAAAAATATAACAAATGAAAATTTAAGTTTTGTTCCACAAAAAAGCAATAGTTAAGAAAAAACACAAACAAATTAGCCAACATTAACAGTAGTAAATGATTCAATGTGTGCAATTCCCGCATTATAACAAGTCGAGCCAACAAAGACTAAAAATACTTCAATAGATTTCACATCTGAAATATTTTATGCACAGACAGCACTTCACACAATGTTAACATAAGCATGAAGTAGACAAGACATCCATTCATTTAAAAATACGTTTGGCTTTATATTTTGCAAATCAAGATTATTTAAAATCGAAAATAACATCAGTGAACAGATTACTTGCACTTAAAAATGAATTCTTTCCCCCTCAGTAGTTTCACAAACTCTATTTTACAATAATGACTGACTAAATACATTAAAATATTTAATGCACACAATGCAAAAAATTTGGATTATTACCATCTTTCTCAGAGCATCACAAATCCCTTTATAATCAATGAAAATAATTTGAAGCATTGTTGCTATTGCAATAAAGGAAAGCCAATAGGCATTCATGATTACACCGGCAGCAATTCTGATCAGTTATCTAATTTCTTTAATGATTTGGTTGAGAGGAGAATGCCTTGCTCTTCCTCTAACTTCCTCTAACTGTAACCACACTTCAAAAATATACAATTGCTGTAAAGCATCTGTCCTGAGGTCATGCATGGGGCTATACCAATGCAAGCCTGTTTTTAACTGAAATGACAGCTAAGGTCTCTTGTTAAAATCTCAGCTGAAGGTCTGCAGGTTTGGCAACTAAGCATTCCCTCAGTATTGCTATGGAGTGCCAGTTTAAATTATATGCTCACATTTTAGGAATGGGACTAAAATCTGCAACCATCTGAAACAGAGTCTCAGATGCTTCTAATAAATCACAACTGACAAGACCAAACTCATTATAACATCTCAAAAACAAAAGCACTGTGTTTATATGAAACCTTTCACAGCCACTGAATGTCACAGTCATGATCTACAGTGAAACTGAAATCACTGCGGTAATGTAGGAAATGTGACATCCAATTTGCGCATAGCAAGTTCAGAGAAACAGCATTATGATAATGACTAGATAACCCATTTTTGAGATTTAAGTCACGGATAAATATTAGTCAGGACATCAAGAAAAACACTGCTGTATTTCTTCAAAGTAGTGTTATAGGATGTTTTACATCCACCTCAGAGACAGACCATTCGTTTTGATTTTATTTCTTATGCAAAAGGTGGCATTTCCAACAGCCAAGCACTCCTTCAGGACTGGACTATCAGCCTCGTCTTTTAGCTTGTTACATCCTAGAGTGAAACTTGAATCCAGAACCTTCTAACACAACTGTGAGATGTCAGATGGTACTCACTCAGGCATGGCTGACACAGGTCAGCTAAGATTAGTGACCACTGCATAAATAAGTCGCAAGATCCTACACTGACTAACACGGTTAACAATACGAAGTTTGGAATCGGTACAGCGCAGAACATGGAAAACCAGACAATGCTATTAAATGTTTTGCTCTTTTCTACAGCATAGACTGCTGAGGCACCTCCAGATAGCAATCAATAGGAAGTCTTTGAATTAGGAACATCCACTATTACGCTGTTAGTCTCAGTAAAAATCTTTGAAAAAGTTAGATCTTGCTTTTTAAACTGAGAATTAATTTCACAATTATTGCTCAACATCCTCACTGGCCTAGAAAGCTTATTTTAATGTTTGGCAAGTTTCTAATTTCACCACATTACAAAAAGATTCCACATAATTTTGAAATCTTTTTAAAAAAGGTAGTTTAACTTTATTTTAGTCTTATCTTAATCCAAACATTTAATTTTTGTTTGCCAAAATAAATGAAAAAGGTTATTAACTGATTTTGTCTTTCTAGTTTGCTTCACCTGAAAGCTTTAATATGATTAGCTGCTAGCCTATTTGCTCACATCCCTGCTGCTGCATGCCAAAAAATTTCAACTTGGTGGCAGATTTAAACCCAGGAATGGGAAAAACGTAACGAAGGTTGTTAGGTATTTGTGGGCAACTTGAGGTCAGCAACAAATACTATCCCTCACGGCTGACTGCAAATCCATCGTTAGGTAATCATAAAATGTGTAGAAGTACAAACTTATCCATGCATGGCTTGGAACAGTTAGCCATGAAACTGGAACAGGAAATTAGATTTTATACTTAGCTGTTCTACTTTAATTAAAGTTTAAATTCATCCTGAGAAAGTTTACTACTGGCTCTTGAAACTAGAATGACAATGAACACCGTCATTTGTTTGAAAACATACAGTACTGAAGTCCATATAACCCACAAATGTACGAACCATTGAAAACAAGATGAGTCTCATAGACTGAAGCCTCAGGTTCAATCCCCAATTTTGAATGACAGCAGCTGCCCAGGAAAAAAAAAATAGGGTTCTTAAGTCTCATTGCTATCCAGATGCACCACAACAAAGATGTGAATGGATCCAACTACAATATCCTTGCAACAGACATGTCATTTTGAATCTTGCATTAAATAGGAAATGTGCTAAAATACATCAACCGCCTTCCTAAATGGAATCAAACTGGCAAGGAAAAATACAAAGGATCTGTAAACCATGAATGAGATATAAAGGAACATTCTAAATACTATGTAACACAATTCAATTAACATGAAAATAGCGCATGGCCTGGTACATGTCCTAGGTCAGTAATTTCTAACAAGCATCAAATAATATTAAAAGTCACAAGAGTAAGTCACAGTATGTTGTTATTGTTCACACCTCTAGTTTTAACCTGTTTTCAAAATTGGATCACATAGTCAGTAAACTGACTGAACAAACAACACAAAAGCAGAAAATGCTCAGGCAGCATATGTGGAAGATAAACAAAGTTAACATTTCAGGCTAATAAAATTTAGAGATGCAATGTGTTGAGTGAAAAGGTGGGTGGGAAAGGATAAAAATGCAAGATTTGCAATATGGTGAAAGACAGGAGAAATTGTCAGACAAAAAAAGTTATCTTCGAGCCAAAGGAAATAATAATGAGGCAAAAAAAGAAGAAACAAAAAAAATTCCTTGAGCAGCTCTCAGAAAGCAAATACAAGAGCAAGGCCAAAAAGTGCAAAGAAAAGGAAACAAAATGATCATCAGAAACGATGGTCTGAAATTGTTGAGTACACAAGGGTGTAAAGTATCTGAAAGAAAGTGCTGTTCCTCAAGCTTACTTTAAGCATCACTAGAACTTTTCAATGGACAGTGCAGCAGACAAAGCACAAAGTTGTTAATGTGAAAGCAAGGTGAAGAATTAAAATGACAGGCCACAGGAAACTCAGGGTCATCTTTGTGGAATGATCTAAGGGTTCCACAAAATGCACACCCAATCTGCAATTAGCCACCCTAATTAAAAAGAGACTAGACTGAAAATGTACATAAACAATGCTTTAGCTGGATGGCAGTCTGGGACCTTACACTGTGAGGAGAGGATGTAAAATGGCAAGTGTTACGTATCCTATGTTCATAAGAAGAGTCTGAAGTAATTGAGGAGTAGACCATGGTATTGTGGAAGGAATGGTCCCTTCAGAATGCTGAAATGGGAGTGGCTTCACATTGAAGATGGTGGCATCACATTCAAAATGGTAGACAAATAGATAAAGGTAGGATAGGTAAATAGAATGGACCAGAAAGCATATGGAATACTCTCCTTTAGCAATTGAGGCCTAGAGTTAAGAGCAGGGAGGTTATGCAAAAATTGTGCAAACACCAGGCTTTAGCTGCAGTACTTTCTGGTCACTACATTACAGAAGAATGCAATCATGTCCAAACCATTTATATAAATGGCAAAAAGGGGCTCTGCACCAATCCTTGTGGCTGGTCACAGGGCTCCAGTCTGAAAAGCAACCCTCCACCACCACCCCGTCTTCTGCCTTAGAACTAGTTTGGTATCCAAATGGCTAGTTCTCCCTGTATTCCATGTGATCTAACCTTGCTAACCAGTCTACCATGAGGAACCTTGTTGAATACCTTACTGAATTCCATATAAATCATGTCTACCAATCTGCCTTCATAAATTCTTTTTGTTACTTCTTCAAAAAACTCAAATCAAGTTAGTGAGACAGGATTTCCCCATGCACAAAGCCATGTTGACTATCCTTAATCAGTCCTTGCCTTTCCAAATACATGTAAATCCTGTCTCTCAGGATTCCCTCCAACAGCTTGCCCACCACTAATGTCAGGCTCACCGGTCTGTACTACCCTGGCTTTTCCTTACCACCTTTCTTAGATGGTGGCACCACATTATCCAACCTCTAGTCTTCCAGCACCTGATCTGTGGCTATCAATGATACAAATATCTCAGCAAGAGGCTTGGCACTCACTTCCCTAGCTTCCCACAGAGTTCTATAGTACACCTAATCAGGTCCTGGGAGGACAGGAAAACTTGTGGCTGTAACAGCTGCTCCTTTTTTTGAGGTATTTTCAGTGTCAGAGTTGATTTCCTTGAATGCTAGGAGCAGCAATTACTCTTATATACTGTTGCATTCTTTTGGAATTTTGGGAGAAAAGATCAAAACACAGCACTTTAAAAAAGGAGGAAGGGAGACAAAGCCAGTGACCACACGGTGAGAAGTGAATCAAAACAGAGAAATAAACCTGCAGAGCTCTCCAACCCAGCCATGAACCTGCACAGCTGACTGCTCCGCTGTTTAGTTTCAAGTATCTCTGGACATTGGAGTTCCTGACAGAAAAATAAAAAACAGCCAAATTCACAGCTGACCTTGGAGAAACCTGTGTGGGGAGCTCACAGCAGGGGAGCAGCTAAATAGCTAGTTTTAAAGTGTAACCTTACTGGCTTTTTATTTGTAAATCTAAAATATTGAGTTGAGTGGGTTCTTTTTTGTTTATATGTATTTGTTGAGAAATGTCTCTTGATTAAACTCTGAAAATACAAAACATAGGCAATAAGATAGCCTGGAGTAGTGTTTCTGGAGCAGTAAGACTGTGATATTTTCTGGGTCTGTAGATTGTTAAGGTGCAAAGATGACCTTTAGTAGAGTGATGTGCTCTTCCTGTCAGATGTGGGAGATTAGGGACAGTTTCCATGTTACTGATGATTATGTCTGCAGGAAGTGTGTTGGAATGCGCATCCCATCAGATCGCCAGGATCATTTGGAGCAGCAGTTAGAGGCAATGAGGAAGTTACAGGAGCTAGTGGGTGTGATGGATGGAAGTTGCAGAAAGAGAGAAAAACAGCACATATAGTCAGGTAGATGGGTTGCCTCTAGGCAAGGTAGGAGAGGGAAGCAGGTCGTGCAGGAATCTCCTGTGGCTATCCCCACCTCAAACAAGTACACGGTTTTGGAAAATGTTAGGAGTGATGGGCTCTCAGGGCAATGTAGCACTGACAGTCAGGTTTCTGATACCAAGACTGGCTCTAATGTAACGAGGGGTTCAAGCCATTGATTGTGAGAGGGGACTCTCTAGTCAGAGGCACAGACAGACGTTTCAGCGGCCGACAGCAAGACATCAGAATGGTACGTTGCCTCCCTGAGCCAGGATCAAGGATATCTCAGACAGGATGTAGAATATTCTCAAAGGGGACCAGCAGGAGGTCATTGCACACATTGGACGTAACGACATAGGAAGAGAAAAGGATGAGGTTTGGAGAAGAGAATATAGGAAGTTTGGCAGGAATTTAAAAAGAAGGCCCTCAAGAGTAATTATATCTGGATTACTCCCCATGCCACAAGCCAGTGGGGGTAGGAACAGGAAGAAAGAGCAGATGAATGCATGGCTGAGGAGCTGGTGCAGGGGAGAAGCGTTCACATTTTTGGATCATTGGAATCTCTTCTGGGGTAGTGGTGATAAGAATGACAGATTGCACCTGAATTGGAAGGGGACTAATATACCAGCAGGGAGTTTTGCTAGAACTGCTTGGGAGGATTTAAACTAGTAAGGGGGAGGAAACCCAGGGAGATAGTGAGGAAAGCGATCAGTCCAAGACTGGTGCAGTTGGGAAAAGGAGCAAGTCAAACAGTAGGGCAGGCAGGAACAAGTAAGGACTGATACATTAAACTGCATTTATTTCAATGCAAGAGGCCTAAGAGGTAAAGCAGATGAACTCAGGGATTTGGTTGGGAACATGGGACTGGGCTATCATAGCAACTATACAGATGTGGCTCAGGGATTGACAGGACTGGCAGCTTAATGTTCCAGGATATAGATGCTATAGGAAGGATAGAAAGCGGGGGCAAGAGAGGAGGGGTGTGGTGTTTTTGATTAGGGATAACATTATGGCTGTATTTAGGGAGGATATTCCTGGGAATACATCCAGGGAACTTATTTGGGTGGAACTGAGAAATAAGAAAGGGATGATCACCTTATTGGGATTGCACTATAAACCTACCAATAGTCAGCAGGAAATTGAGAAACAAATTTGTAAAGAGGTCTCAGTTATCTGTAAGAATAATAGGGTGGTTATGGTAGGGCATTTTAACTTTCCAAACACAGACTAGTATTAAGGGCTTGGATGCAGAGGAATTTGTTAAATGTGTACAAGAAATTTTCTGATTCAGTATGTGGATGCACCTACGAGAGAAGGTGCAAAACTTGACCTTACTCTTGGGAAATAAGGCAGGGCAGGTGACCGAGGTTTCAGTGGGGAAGCACTTGAGGGCTAATGACCACATTTCTATTAGTTTTAAAATAGAGGTGAGAAAGGATAGACCAGATCTAAAAGTTAAAGTTCTAAACTGGAGGCAGGCCAATTTTGACAGTATTAGGCAAGAACTTTCAAACGTTGATTGGGGGTGGATGTTCATAGGCAAAGGGATGGTTGGAAAATGTGAGGCATTCAAAAGTGAGATAGAGTGTCCAGAGACAGTATGTTCCTGTTGGGGTGAAGGGCAAGGCTGGAAGGTGTAGGGAACGCTGGATAACTAGAGAAATTGAGGCTTCGGTCAAGAATAATAAGGAAGCATATGACAGGTATAGACAGAGATCGAGTAAATCCCTGGAAGCGTATAAAGAGTAGGAGTATACTTAAGAGGGAAATCAGGAGGGTTAAAAAAAGAGACACAAAACAGCCTTGGCAAATAGAGTTTAGGAGAATCCAAAGGGATTCTACAAATACATTAAGAACAAAAGGGTAATTAGGGAGAGAATAGGGTCCCTTAAAGATCAGCAGGACCACCTATGCGTGGAACCGCAGGAGATCGGGGAGATACTAAACATGTGTTTTGCATCAGTGTTTACTGTGGAGAAGGAAATGGAAGACAGAGAACACTGGGAAATAAATAGCGACATCCTGAAAAATGTCCATATTACAGAGGTGGTAGCGCTGGGCATCTTAAAGCATAGAGGTGGATAAATCCCTGATCTGAGACAGTTCATGATTAATCAAGCACTGATTCAGCAAAGTTAAAAAGAAAGAAGGGTCAAACTCTTTTGATCCCTCACTTACATAATTAAACAAATTGGACATGGCAAAATGTCCAAGCTTAGCTCTAAACCCCAGATACATTTTCACAAGTGCATATCAATTCGCTCAGCATTTCAACATGCTTGAATATGCGGATTCTATACACATATGCGGGGAGTTGGTCTTGGGTTCCAAATTATGGAGTTGAGATGCGTACACCTAAAGAAGCAGATCCCTGATGTGGGACATAAAAAACAATATATGTGTTGCTCTTCCACCAGAATCCAGGCCAACCACAAAGAGTAAACACACCTGCAGCTTATTTTTCTCCCATAAAAACAATAGCTAGCAACAGGGGTTATTACATGCACGAAAGTCAAACAAAAACAGGCTACGAATAATAAAACTGCTCTGTCAAGATCAAGGTTTCAACTTTGAAACAAACACAAAAGGTAATCATTTATGAACAGTGCAAAAATAAGTGAATCAAGGACAGAAGGACACAAAAAAATATAGATTGTAAATCAGGTTCCAACAACCTGCATTACAATCTTCAAAAATTAATTCAAAATAAGTAAAGTCTATAATTGCAAGAATATATAAATAGTTATCTCAAACAAATTCAACTTTAAAAGTCAAGAACATCATAGATAAAAAAGATCAGTTATAATTGAAACGGAATTGATAAATTTTGTGGATTTAAATCAAATTTTAGCCATTTTCTCAGAATCACAGAATTGAGACAGCACAGTATGCGGCTACTCAGCCCCTCTGCACTGGCTCTTCAAACGAACATTGTTATCTGGTATGAATCTGCATTTTCCCCTCTCACCTTTGCACACTATTTCTATACAAATAATCATCCAATGCCCTCTTGAATCCTTCAAGTAAACCTGCCTTCTTCACACTTCCAGGAAGCGCATTCCAGATTCCAAACACTCAGTAAACAAGTTTCATCTTACATCACTCTTGCTCCTTTTGCACATCACGTTACATCTATGCCCTCTCACTCCTATTCCTTTTCTCACTCCTTACTACTTCATTCACCAGCCCATGATTTTGAAAACCTCTATCGAATCTCCTCTCGGCCACCTTCTCTTCAAGGAGAAAAATCCCCTAACTTCTTCAATCTATCCTCATAACTGAAGTTTCTAATTCCTGGAACCATTCTGGTAAATTGTTTCTGCACACACTCCACATCTTTTCTATAACGTGGTGCCCACAATTGCATTCAATAGTCCAGCTAAGATAAAACAGGTATCTTATACATGTTCAACATCACCTATTTGCTCTTGTACTCTATTCCCCTTATAATAAAGCCAAAGAACTGTATGCTTTACTAAGAGCTCTCTCCACTTCAGTCCTGCCACCTTCAATGATCTGTGCACATATATATTCAATTTCTCTGCTGCACCCCATTTAGAGTTGTATTGAACCCCTATTGTCTAATGTCTTTCAATGTTCTTCATACCAAAGTACAACACTCCATACTCCTCTGCATTGAGCATCATTTGCCACCCATCTGCCTACTCCTCCAACTTGTCAATGCCGTTTTGGAATTCCACTGTCCTCCTCACAGGATAAAATTCTGCCAAATTTTGTGCCATTTGCAAACTTTGAAACTGTCCTCTGCACACCAAGATCTAAACCTTTAATCTATATCACAAAAAGCAAGGGTCCCAATACCAATTCCTGGGGAAATTCCACTACAAAGCTTCCTCCAACCCAAACATTATCTATTATTGAACATTACTGTCTGTTTCCTATTACTGAACCAATTTTGTATCCACATTGCTACTGTCCCTTTTACACCATGACCTATAACTTTCTTCATAAATCTGTTAGGCAACACTTTATGAAACACCTTCTGGAAATCCATGTACACCACAACAATGGTGGTACCCTCATCTAGCTTGTTTGCTCTTCAAAAAATGCTAGCAAGTTATTTAAGAAACATTTTCCCTTTAGAAATTCACGCTGACTTTTCCTAATCAATCCATCTTTTTCTTTGTGGCTATTATTTTTATGCCCAATAATTGTTTCTGGAAGCTTCCCCATCACTGAAGTTAAACTGACCGATTTATTTTGAAGTAAACAAATTTATGCCAGGACTATTAAAAGCTAGGGATCCATAAATTACATAACAGCATGTTTTAATCTCATACATCACAATTTTCTAAACAAAAATTGAAGTTTTAATATCAGCACAAAGGTAATTATTCCTATAGGTTGTGTTTGAAATACAGCAAATTTTTCTTCAGTAACAGCTTCTTGTAATCAGCAGGTTTGTAAACGATGGATACATACTCGCCCCAGACAGAAGTTCTTTTCCATTAACTCAACCAGTCCAATCGCACGGTCCTTCACAGTTGTCAGGAAGTTTACATTATAGCAGTAGCCATGCTTTGTTACCTGCAGGAGGTCATTACTTCTATCACCCTCAGATAATGAGGATTTGGTGTATGACACCTTTAACAAAATAAAACTTCCCAAGGTACTTCAAGAGACATTGTTAAACAAAATATGACACTGAGCCACATAAGCAGATATTAGGGCAGATGATAAAAAGCATGATCAAAGCAGCAAATTTTAGAAATGTCTTAAAGAAGGAAAGTGAGGTGGGCGGTTTCGACAATGAATTCTAGATTTTAGGTCTATGTGGATGAAGGCACAGCCTCAGAGAATATTTACAATCAAGAATGTACAAGACTAAACTTAGAAGAGTGCTAATATCTAATCGCATTGGGGCTAGAGATTACAGAAACAGAGGGGACCAAGTTTAAGGTGATCTGAAAACAACGATGACTGTTAAAAATTGAGGCTTTTTTTAAAACCAGCAGCCACTGTAACTCAGCAAGTATTGGGGGGGTGGGTGGGGGTGGGGTGGGGAGGTGGGGAGGTGGGGTGGGGGTGGTGCAGTAAGTGAATGGGATTCAGTGTCATTTAAGTCAGAGGCAGAGGCAGAGTTTTGGATTGCCTCAAGTTCAGTGGGCAGATCCATGCCAGCCAGGAGTACATTCGGAAAATCAAGTCTAGAGGTTACAAAGGTATGGATGACATTTATAAACATGAAATCTAATTAGTTAAATAAGCACATGACAGATACACAGCAGACGACACTTTGTAGCTGTAGTACATGGGGCCTTGAGCAAACCATGTGCCTTGAAAGCAGGAGTTCAAGAAGGAGAAAAGTTATCTGGACACATTGTTCTTCAAGGCAGTCACACCCCATAGGTTAAGTACTTCTGGCTTAGTCAGTGATAGAAGGGTATCACTACAAGTGAAGGCAGAATGGGGCTCCACATGGTAGAAACAAAGGAACCTCAGCCTCGCACTTATCTAACAGGATTGACAAGCTTGAAGCTGGCATGGATGAGACCAAAGACCGCGGGGAGAATGAACAAATTGACCACAGCACTGTGGTCTAGAGGGCCATTCAAGACGGAGGAATTAAAAACAACTAGAAGTTGTAGAGGACAGGATGCTGTTCTTAGCAGCCAAGAACATGAATCTAAAGGCTGTGATGCCTGTCCAGTGCCAGGGTTAAAGACATCTCAGAGCTCAAGGGAAATGTGCAATGGGATAAGGAGGATCCTGTTGTCATGGTCCTCATGAGTACCAATGATGTAGCTAAGTTTAGGAAAGAGGTTCAATTGTGGGACTATGAGCAGCCAGGAGCCCAATTAAAAGGTAGAACCACAATGGCAATAATCTCTAGATTACTATCTGAGCCATAAACAAATTGGCATAAGCTAAATAAAATCCAAGAACTGAATGTGCAGTTCAAAGATTGCAGTATGAGAAATTAGTTTTGATTCATGGGGCACTGGCATCAGTCCGGAGGAAAAAGGAAGCTGTACCACAAGGATGAACTTCACATAAGCTATGTTGCACACAGTGTCCTGCCAAATCTTATAACTAGGGGAGCAGACAGACTTTAAAATAAAACAATTTGGTGAGGGAATGCAATCACTCAAGGAAAGAGCTGGAAAATCAAAGGGAAAGGACAACTCGATAATGCAGGGTAGCCATAAGTATAATAGCAGTGGGTGTGTCAGGAAGGCAACAAGCATACAAACACTAGAATACATCGCCAAATAAGATCAGGGTTGGGAAAATGGGAAAAAGACAGAATTAAAAGCTTTCTGAACGTTCGCAGAATTCAATCAAAATGGATGAACTGATAGCGCAAACAGGAATGAGTATGATATCACAACCAATACAGACGTATGGTTACAAGACCACCAAGGGTGAGAGCTGAGTAGTCAAACTTGTTTGACATTTTCAATGGACAGGAAGAAAAAGGAAAAAGGTTGTAGGTACATCATTTAATAAAAGGTGTAGTGAGGAGTGATCTTATTCATAAGATCAAAATACAAAATCAGTTTGGGTAGAGATAAAAAAAATAGAAAAGGTAGGAAGTCACTGGTGGGATGCCTATTACAGTAGCTGCACTGCAGAATGGAGTATAATCAAATGAAAATGGAAATGTGTAAGAAAGGTAGTGCAATGCTCATGGGCAGTTTTAATCTTTATATAGATCAAGCTTATCAAATGGCAATAGAAATCTGGAGAATGAGTTGATGGACCGTATTCAGGATAGTTTCCTCCAACAATGCATTCTAAAACCAAGGAGTGAGCTATATTAAACCTGGTAATGCATATTGAAACAGAATTAATTTACCTCACAGAAAGGATCCTCTAGGTAATAGCAATCATAACGTGATGAATTTCACATTCAGTTTCAGTGTACGAAATTTGGATCTAAAATTACTAACGTAAATTTAAATAAAGCCAATTACAAGTCTGAATATAGGGTGTCTAAAATGGCTGGGAACCTAGGCTAAAAAGGTAAAAGGGTAGAGAAGCAGTGGCAAACATTTCTGGAAATAATTCTCAACCCTCAACAAGGATATATTCCATTTAGAAAGAAATACGTGAATGATACATCATCCAAAATGAGTTAAAGATTGTATCAAATTGCAAGGGCTTATAATGCTGCAAAGGTTAAGCATAGCCCAGAAGATTGGGCTATTCTTATTGGCCAACACAGGATGTCTAAGAAAAGGGGAAAAATTAAGCGTATGAGAGAAAGCTAGCAAGAATTTTGTGTCTTTCCTCTGATTGTTTTTACCAAAGAAGTGGCTGAGACTTTGAATATTATTTTGGATCTGTCTTCACAATAGCAGACACAAAAAGGAACCCACGAGTAGCAGAAAATTAAAAGGCCAGGAGGATGTTAAAACAAATACTGGAGAAAAAGTATCAAGAAAACTATTGGAACAGAGAGCTCATGGCCAGTTAACCTGCGTTTTAGGGGGTTTAAAAAAAAAGTGATAAAAGAGCAGATGAATTGGTGATAATTTTCCAACATTCCCAAGGTTCTGGAAAGGTCACAGAAGATTGGAAAACTGTAAACGTAACACCTCATTTCAAGAAAGGAGGAAGACAGAAAGGAAACTAGCCTAGTTAGCCTAAAAACTCTCTTTTGGATAAGGCTGGAATGTATTGTTGAGGTAGTAGCATATTTAGAAAATCATAACACAATCATGAAGAGTCAACATAGTTTTGTGAAAGGGGAATCATGTTTGACCAATTTAGACTTTTTTTTTGAGGAAGTAACTAAAATCTAACCAATAGAAGACAGAGGGGTTGGATTGGGGGCATTTTCAGGGCAGCAATCTGTAACTAGTAGAGTGCCACAGGGATCAATGCTGAGGCCATAATTATTTACAAAATATAGTAATCAATTGGATGATGGCAGTGAACAAGTTTGGGGAATAACAATAAAATAGGTGGGGATGCAATTGGAGAGGATTGTGCAAAGAGTATGCGGAGGAATACAGACAGGTTAAGTGAGCGGGCCAAAACTTGGCAGGTGGAACATAATGTGGGAAAATGTGAGGCTATGAACTTTAGAAGGAAGAATAAAGGAACTGAATATTATTCAAATGGAGACGAACTGCAGAAAGCTGCAGGTGAAAGGATTTGAGGGTTCTTCATGCGTAAAAGCTAACATACAAGTTCAGCGGGAAAGACAGAAAGCAAATCAACTGCTGGCTTTTACTTGTAAAGGAATGGAGTATAAAAATAGGCAAGTCTGAAAACTACGCAAGGCCATAGTTAGACCACACCTAAAATAGTGTGATAACAAGGTGTAGAGCTGGAAGAACACAGCAGGCAAAGCAGCACCAGAGGAGCAGGAAAGCTGACGTTTCGGGCCCAGACCCTTCTTCATTTTCTGGATCCGAAACGTCAGCTTTCCTGCTCCTCTGATGCTGCTTGGCCTGCAGTGTTCATCCAGCTCTATACCTTGTTATCTCAGATTCTCCAGCATCTGCAATTCCTACTATCCCTAAAATAGTGTGACAGCTTTGGTCCACATATCCAAGGAAAGATATATTGGCATTGGAGGCAGTTAGGAGAAGGTTCACCTGGGCATGGAGGGATTGTCTTATGAGAAGTTGAGTAGGTTGGGCTTGTACTCATTGGCATTTAGAAGAATGAGAAGCAGCCATATTGAAACACATGATTCTTAGCTGACTTAAAGTTGATAGATACTGGGAGGTTATTTCTCCTTGTGGGCGCATCTAGGATGAAAGGATGTAATCTCAGAGTATAAGGTCACCAAATTCAAGACTGAAATGAGGAGGAATTTCTTTGGAGTGTGGTAAATCCATGGAATTCTTTACTGCAAAGAGGATGTAGATTCTGAAAGACAGATATTTGATCATTAAGAGTTGCAAGGGTTATAGGAGAAAATGCAGGGAAGTAGTGTGAAGGATTATCACATCAGCATGATCTCATTGAATAGCAGAACAGAATGGCCTACATCTGCTCCTGTAACTCAGTCTACATAACAAGCAGGATAGATTGTGAGAAACCAAAAGATGCAGCGCATTCTTACGTCTTAAAGGCATTCAATAATATGCCATGTAAAAGCTTAATGCACAAGACCAGAGTTCATGGTATTGCAATGATATGTTCGCATGGAAAGAGGACTGGCTAACTAATAAGAAACAGAATCAGGATAAATGTTTCATTTTCAACTTGATAAATTACATAAAACTCATGGAAAGCAAAGTGCATTCGTACTGGGACCTCAACTATTTATACTAATGACCGAGATGAAGGGTCTAACTATACTGTAGCCAAATTGCTAACATTAGAAAAATGGGTAGGAAAGTAAGTTGAGAGGAAGATATAGAGAGTCTGCAAAGGGTTATAGGTAATTGAAATGATTGGGCAAAACGTGACACATGGAGAATATAGTGGGAAAATGTGACATTGTCCTCTTTGAAAAGAATAGATTGGCAAGATATTTAAATGGAAAGAAATTGCACAATGGTACAGTACAAAGAGATCTGGATACCCTCTCATGAATCACAAAATATCAGCATAAACAGCAAGAAATTATGAAGTAAAACAGAGTTTTGGCCTTTGTTGAAAGTGGGATGCTGGGTTTTATTTATTCTTTCATGGGATGTGGGCATCACTGTCATGGTCAGCATTTGTTTCCCATCCCTAACTGCCCCGATCTGAATAGTGCTACTTCAATCAGCAGTTAAGAGTCAACCACAGTGCTGTGGGTCAGGTGTCTCAAATCAGGTAGTCCAGGCCATTCGACCCCTTGAGGCTGCCCTACTAATCAATAAGATGACTGATTTGATGGTGGACAAGGTTCATGCATGCAAATGACCTACTCCTGGCCCTATTTCTCATATTAAGTGTTGGATTTAATGTACAATTTTAGTGAGGTTGTGAAAATGTCATTAAAATTCCAAGATTAAATATAACACTCAGGTTATAAGCAGACCAGTTCAACCTGACAAGATCAGTCAAGATGTGTTTGTGATCAGGACCAAAGGATAATGGCTTCAGTTTTCCCAACATTTAACCGAGAGACTTTTTTTTGTCTGTTACTAGATGTCAGGCACGTGATCTGATTTTTTAAAAAGATAAATGTGCAGGCTGTCATCTGTAAGCAAGTGTTTTTGTTTCAGATTTCTAAATTTTCTGAAACTTAAACCAGAGCAATGCTCAAAGAACTTGATCACAATGGCAAGAAACCTAATTTACCAGTCTAAGTTACAAATACAACAAATATTGACGTATGAAGCACAGGACAGAATTCAGTTTCAATACGTGTTATGAAACACCCCAACAAATACCAAATACAACAACCAACAATAACTTTTTTTCCACCCCACTTACCTCCACTGGCTAAAAGGTTCTCTTGTACTTTGTCCCTACTGTCTTCTAACACATCAGCCATGTACTGGGCCACCTTCTTCACAACACTGTAAAATGAGACCACAACAAAGGCTTACACATTTAACCAATACATCTGAACACAACAAAATAAAGTAGTACACCAGATTGAGAGGCTGAATGTATATGCTCCACCAAAACTGAATTCAAGAAATTCAATCGTTTATAAGCTAACACCCAAAGGTTGCACAAAAGCTGCAGATTATTGCAAAAAAAAACTCATCCAGTTCATTAATGTCTCCAGTGTGGCTATGATCTATATAACAGTTGGTTCTCTATGCCCTCTTTAAAACAAAAGCTTTGTTTCACAAACAATAAAGCTTGCTATCTTCCATGGATAATTAATGACAGGTAATAAACGTAGCCTTGCCAATGTCACCCACATCGATAGACGAAAGAAAAACATTTGACAAATCTTCTGGTGTACCAATTTCCTGTGAAATTAAGTATGGTTTTGGATTGAAGTGTGAGAGTCTGAGCTGAAATTGTCCAAAGTCATTCAACATCAAGGAATACAATTTCATCAGGTTGAATGACTTTGAATCTGAACCTGGGAGTCAAAGAACAATGGACCAAGCAATTATTCAAAGTGGCAAGCTTACACGTCTACATTAAAGAGAATTTTCACCCAACAAAACTGAACAATTCTCACAAGACAATTAAAGATTGCGTGGACGTTAATGTTGCTTGGTATACTCATAGGTTAACATCCAGCTCAAGTCAAAACGTCTTCATCTGTAAGCGCATTTTACATTCTGAATTTTGGCTTCTTCCAATTTATTCCATACTCTTAGCTCACCACATTTGTTTCCCCCCCAGTTAAAAACAAAAGTGACTTCCTCAATGTATAAAATGTACTTAATTTCAAAGCTAGAAAAATCATAAAAAGATGAAAAGTAACTTAATTGCATCCCACCGTAAAACAAAACCTTGTCAGATAATGAGACAACTGTCACATTATAAAAAAATTTGATTTCACACTTAAATGTCAATACTCAACAAACCTGCTGGCACCGCATTGATGGAAATGATGCATTCAACTATTTTGATTACCGAAGACAGTAAATTTTCCATATATTTATACATTATTTCAGTAACTAAAAGCAAATGGGCCACAAATTGGATCTAATAAATAGTAACACCATAATGCAGCAAAATATGGCTAGACATGAACTGTTCACAAGGTCACTAGTTTCAGTAGACCATTAGAAATACAAACTGACTCAAAATTTACAAGCTACTGGATTTCCAGTTCAGACCCGAATGGTGTACGCACAACGTCTAAAGTTAATCATTCTTAAACAGAGGAAAGGATGAGAAAGAGGGCAAACTAGAGTGCAAAAAAATCAATGTCAATTCAGGTACAAAAAAACAGAAAAAGGGAAACAATGGATTTGGTGCAAAGAAACAAATGAAATGAAGAAAATTAATTTTAAAATCTGACATTTTAGTCCAACAATTCAATACGTAAAGGAATAGGATTCTGCATTTAATTGTATTCCACAGAGAATTATTGCCAGTTATCAACTCAATAATTTTCAGCAATGAATTTACCTTTCTATGGTAATTAACGTGAAAATGCAGTCACTTAACTCAACACACTTTCCATAAGTGAAGAGTATAATGTCATTACTACAAAACTTACAGCAGAGCACCATGAATCAGCCTTCATTTGCGTGATTCGCAATTCATAGGGTATCACCTGCAGACAATAGGTTGCTGGTCCACCTGCACATCAGCAACGGCATGCATCATTCACACGTTATCTTTGAATTCTAGGCTAATATTAAAAAAGGGCTATATTTAAAGGGCTTAAGTCACTAGCGTCACTCTGAAGCAGTCCAAAGGATTAGTCAACAGCTCTTAGTTCAGGTAAATCTAAGTTTTAAAGTTCGCTAATAAAATCGAAGATTTATGCTGCTGTGTCAATATATCCCCAGCACTGACTGTCCACTCTGTTTGTGGCACTCCTTTGGCCTGTGACAGTTACTGAGCAGTCTGTTCTCTGGCCAGAAGAGTGTGATATAGTTGTGATCCAATAAAACTCTAGTCTTCCAACACGAGGAGAGGCCACTTTGGATTTGGTGCTTGGTAATGAACTGGGCCAAATGTTAGACCTGTTGGTAGGAGAGCATTTTGGCAGTAGCGATCATAACTCTGTTACTTTTACAATAGTCATGGAAAAGGATAGGTACATACAGCAGGGTAAGGTTTATAATTGGGGGAAGGGTAATTACAACTCTGTTAGGCAAGAACTGGGTAACATAAAATGGGAACAAATGCTGTCAGGGAAGAGCACTATTGAAATGTGGAGAATGTTTAAGGAATGCATACTGCGTGTGCTCGATATGTTTGTCCCTAGCAGGCAGAGAAGATGCGGTCGAGTGAGGCAGCCTTAGTTCTCAAGAGAGGTCGAATGACTGGTTAAGAGGAAGAACGATGCTTATATAAGGTTCAGGAAACAAGGAACGGAAAAGGCTCGAGAGGGATACAAATTATCCCGGAAGGAGGAGATGAAGAAAGGGCTTAGGAGAGCTATAAGGGGGTTTGAGAAAACCTTGGCAGATAGGATCAAGGAAAACTCCAAGGCTTTTCACACGTACGTGAGGAATAAGAGAATGACCAGAGAAAGGGTAGGGCCGATCAAGGATTGTAAAGGGAATTTGTGCACGGAGCCTAAAGAGATAGGAGAGGTCCTTAATGAATACTTTTCTTCGGTATTCACAACTGAGAGGGACCTAGTTGTAGAGGAGAACAGTGTGAAACAGGCTGGTAGGCTAGAGGAGGTCGATGTTAGTAAGGAAGATGTACTAGGAATTCTGAGGAACTTGAAGATACATATGTCCCCCGGGCCTGATGGGATTTATCCAAGGATTCTATAAGAAGCGAGGGAAGAGATCGCAGGGCCTTTGGCGATGACCTTTTCATCCTCACTGTCCACAGGTATAGTGTCGGAAGATTGGAGAGAGGCAAACGTCATTCCCTTGTTCAAAAAAGGGAATAGGGATAACCCCGGAAATTACAGGCCAGTTAATCTTACGTCAGTGGTGGGCAAATTATTGGAAAGGGTTCTGAGAGATAGGATTTATGATCACTTGGAAAGGCACAGTTTGATTCGTGATAGTCAGCATGGATTTGTGACGGATAGATCATGCCTCACAAACCTTACTGAATTCTTTGAAGAGGTGACCAAACACGTGGATGAAGGTAGAGCAGTGGATGTGGTATACATGGATTTAAGTAAGGCGTTTGATAAGGTTCCCCATTGTAGACTCATGCAGAAAGTAAGGAGGCATGGGATAGGGGGAATTGTGGCAGATTGGATTCAGAATTGACTGACCCTTAGAAGACAAAGGGTGGTAGTGGACGGAAAATATTCAACATGGTGCTCAGTTACGAGTGGTGTACCACAAGGATCTGTTCTGGGTCCTCTTCTATTTGTGATTTTTGTAAACGATTTGGAAGTAGGCATGGAAGGGTGGATTAGTAAGTTCGCGGACGATACGAAGGTGGGTTGAGCTGTGGATAGTGCAGAGGGCTGTTCTAGGTTACAAAGGGACATTCATAGGATGCAGAGCTGGGCTGAGAAGTGGCAGATATAGGGGAAACGTCAGAGGTAGGTTCTTTACTCAGAGAGCGGTCGGGACATGGAATGCATTGCCGAAGAGAGTAATGGAGTCGGCCTCATTAGGGGCATTTAAGTGGCTATTAGATAGGCATATAGGTGATAGTATAAGGTAGGGGTGGAGGTCAGATAGACCTTAGGATTAGGGTAAAAGTTTTCCACAACATCGTGGGCCAAAGGGCCTGTACTGTACTGTACTGTTCTATGTTCTATGTTCTTCCACATGTTACAATCCCATAGAGACCAATAACACTTGAAAAGAGTTGAATTTCCCAAACAACCAAGGCAAAGAACCTAAAGGCAAGATTTAACATCAAGGCTTTGGTGAACAAGCTAAAATCAAGATGGATCAAATATTAATTAACAGGAAATGAATATCAAACTGGCCTGTCCTGTATCCATGCAAATACATCACTGCAACACCAAGAGCTTTTATCATGTGCACTAAGTTTTTCACTAATACAACATATTTCTTCTGAAACTAAGAACACCCTCTAGTATCTAGAGGGCATTAAAAGGAACTCAAGCTCACTTACAACTCTTCAGCCGAGGTCACCTTTCCTCTGCTACTCCAGGTCAAAACTTCCAATGTCTTTCAACAATCATTCCGCTGCTCCCAATTTTTTTCAGATACAAATACCAACAGTAAGTCCCACCTTGACAAATCCCCTTCTCCCTCAGATGACAACATTTTTGGCAATCCAGAATTTTAAAGATTTCAGATACTGGAATCCCTAAATGGTTTAGGTAGCTCTGATAAATGTTTTTCTGCGTAAAGTATTTCCATATTCCTCTACACCAGAATACCTGTCCTAACAGAGCTCCAATACTTCTCCTACCTGCATGCCTGAGCAGCTATCCTCTATTTTGTAAGACACCACAAAAGATGTTAAAACTGCCACCTGACACTTCAACATGTTTCCAATTGAGCTTCCCACCCTAACGCAACAGAACTGATATGTTTATTAGGAATTACAATCACACCCTTTTCAAAATTGGTTAATTACTTGCAATTTAAAGTAACATTTTAAAACAATTGCAACGCAAAGCTCAGCATTCACAAAACACATTCCTGATAACTGATGTCAACTAATTAGTTATCCAACACCCAAAGACCATCTGTAGTCCACCAACTTGGCAGTCTCACCATCCTTGCCTCCTCACTGTTGTAATTATCTGCATACTATCATGGCCTACAAAGAGCAAATTGCATTGTATCATCTGACAAGATTCCACACCCAAAATTCAACAGCACACTTCAGATTGAGCTCCACTGACTAGCACATTCGGCAATCTTCAACTTCGTGCCAACAAAGCAGCACCTGAGCAGCCACTTCCTCCTAGTGAGTGGAATTGCAAGTAACCATCCCCCCCTTCCATGAGGATGTCCAACTGCTCACCACCATTAAAAACATGATCTCCCCTTCCAGCTCTTTCTCTTTGCTTCTAAATTGAACATATCAAGTTTTGTACTGCTTCACTAAACTACTTTTGGAAACTTGCTTGAGCTGCAAACACATCAATTCTCAAGTTTTCATTAATCTCTGTCCATCTCAACAGCCCCATTCAAAAGGCGCACCTAGTTCTGACTCTCCATGTGCAACACAAAGGAGGATTGACCAGTGTTTTAAGAAACGTATACTGTAGTAAAAGCAAAGTACTATTTTTCAAACAAAGCTGCACAAATGTTGAAATCTGCAAACGTGGTGTCAATAGAAAATATAATAGTGTTACCATCGCTGTATGAATCTATAAAGAATGATACTTCACTGCTAGTTTCTCCATTTACACTTCCACTTTAAAGAGAGTAAATTCAAAACAAATCAAAGTGTTTCACAGAATGAGTTCTAACACTAGGGAACAGATCCCAAGGAGAAGTGAAAGCAGAAAGTGGTGATTTATCCAAATACAATTAGATGGATGCTCCACAAGATAATATTTTGAGAGATTTAGCTGGTCAGTGTGAGACATGAACGAAGTGACTTCAGCGCCAAAAGCTTTCCACCATTGGGAGCTTGCTCATCTCATATCCAGTTTGATGTAGACTGATTAATTAATAGATTGATTGCAATGACTCCATTAATGCTATATAATGCATGTAATATCAGAGTAACAGAAGATGAATTAGATGGACCAAGGTCCTCTTTCATCCTGCAAATTTTAGATTTGCTTTCCTCTACTTCAGAGTATTTCAGTTAGCTTTTTGTTTTCTAACAAGTTTGAGGCAATCATTTCTTACTTTTTCCTAACTTGCTTTCATTCACATGTTATAATTTCAATTTGCAGTTTCTCTTTGCATTCATCTTGAGCAAATTTGACACATGCCCTTAGTCAGTCCTAAAAAAAAATTACCTTTTTTTTCCTGGACTGGAAACCAAACTAGCTGGAGAAACTTAACAGGTCTGGCAGCATGGATGGAGTGATCTCTCCACAGTTTCCCCAACACTTTTTATTTCAGAGCTCCAGTATTTTGTTTCTATTCTAATTTTTCTTTTCCATTTTTGTACGTGGGCGGGTATACTTGTACTTTTCATTTTCCATCCTTGTTTTGTTGTAATTACCGGTTCTTTATTGCACCATGTATTAAATCATTCTCTGAAATTCAAATTAGGTTTGGGAATGGAACTCAGTACATAGTTCAAATTAACAAACTTGTTAATTCACCAAGTTCGACCACAAATATTTGATCATTAAAATTAAAACTTTGAAATCCCTTGGGTTGTTGTGAAAGAGATTATTTTCATTAGGAATCAGTATAGTCTCCAAGAAAGAAAGAAAGAAAGAAAGAAATATATTAAATGTTTACATGTTTACTTTGATATCCAGCGATAAGAGCCAGTGTTCAACGCATCCTATCCATGCCACAATAAACACATCACTTTCGAAGTGGAGTCATTCTTGGCACAGTCAGGGATTATTCCCCTGCTATTCTCTAGTGTCAGTTTTACAATCTCATCCATAAGATAGCACCTTTAACAGTACTCCCGCAGCACTGCCAAGAGTAGTCAGACAAGGTTTTTGTGCTGAAAACTGGAATTGAATTTAAATCCACAGCCTGACATAGTCAGGAACAGTACCAACTGAGTCACATCTAACGCTGTCAATCACTTCTCCTCCAAGTAGTAGATAATCACTTCGATAACAAAGGAAGATTCTGGTTAACAGGGTTAAATATTATAAATCAGAAGTATCCAGAGTCCAGAATACATGGGGAATGGGTGGGGTGCCGGTTAACTAAATCTGATGGTTGTATGAGAAGTACTTAGTGGTGATTGGGAGAACTTGACTTGTCCCTGCCACAAAGTGAACATGAAGTTTTAAAATCAAGCAGCTTTAAATATTAATATACATAGCCGTAATAGGGGATTCTGTCTTTATCAATAAAAAAACTCGAACTAGCTCTAATAAAGCATCTGATCCATTGTTCCCTTCCAACAGGTAATACCAGAAAAGTCCCAGTTATCCACAATTCAGATTTCTCATGCAACGAGCATCTGAGATTCAAAAGAGGACTTCTGCATCATTAGAAACCAGGTAACGAGGATTTTGCCATATATTTTTGCACGCGTCACCCCAGTCACCCTGAACCACATTTTATTTTTGTTACATTATCTTAATATCTATCCCAAGGTTTATACCACTAAACTCTAAGTGTATAATGCAACATATCAAAAATAAAAAAAATCACTAAGTATTTCACAGGCGTACAATTTCTGCAAAGAAAAAGCAATACACGATTTTGTAACAAAATAAATCAAAGTGCATCATTTAAGCCCTACAACTATATCTATTGGATGGAATGCATTGCAAACCGATCACTGAGGTAAAAATATCTTATTGGCATAAAAGGTATACCGGCTGGTTTTTAAACAAAGTCTTAGAGAAACAATCATCGTCATGAATGTTTGAAAAGCTCCCTGCACAGGTGTATTTTTCTATGCTACATCATAACAAAGCTGATATACAATTCTTTAGTCTCCAAACCAGGGTCACTTAAGGACAATGCTTCAAAGATTACATGTGGTTTACGTAAACAAACTAACTGAATGCTTTCAAAGACTAAGCAGTAACCCACATATGATGATATTCATGCTCAAAAAGGGATAGCAATAAAAGTGTACAGTTGCTGTGAAAATCATAACTCATAAGGTAAACTCAGCACCTATTAACTGACATGCAAAACCTTCTATACTTGTTTTAAACAGAATGCTCCAGAAATAAACAGACAACAAACATTGCAAATCTAATTTCAGAGACTGTAAGAAGTATTGAACAAACTTACCCCTCCACAAATGAGTCCAACTTGGCCAGCTCGTCAGATAACCCCACTAAGACATCTAAAGTTCCAACCTAAAAAATGTAAAATTAAATGCGATACAAGAATAAGTAAAAGCATTTTCATCTAAGGACTAGAAAGCAGGCTGACCGTTTTCCTAAACAAAATAATACTAACTTTGACAGGGCAGCATGGTGGCTCAGTGGTTAGCACTGCTGCCTCACAGTGCCAAGGACCCAGGTTTGATTCCAGCCTTGAGTAACCGTCTGTATGGAGTTTGCACATTCTCCCCCGGGTGCTCCAGTTTCATCCCATAGTCCAAAGATGTGTAGGTTAGGTGGATTGGCCATGGGAAATACAGGGTTATGGGATAGGGTAGGGAGTGGGTCTGGGTAGGATGCGGACTCAATGGGCCAAATGGCCTTTTCCACACTGTAGGGATTCGATGATTCTATGTATCCTCCACAATAAGAAAAATGTTTCAAGCGTTGGAATATTTCAATCATTTAAATGTATGATTAACACTGCCAACAAGTATAAGTAGTTAGAAAGGTGAAATGACAGAATGCAGAACCTTTACAACCAATATTTCTTCTAAGATGAGCATATCGGCAACTGCAGAACAATGTGGAATGGACAAGGCATTGAAATGAAATTGGCAACTCAGAACTTTCATCAGTTCATCAGAAATTCCTAGCTTATTGCTAATCATGACTTAAAATATAAACTGTCTAGTCAATAAAAACTAGTACTCAGTAGCTTCCATCCAGTAAACAAAAATTGAAGAAAAATTGTTGCAATTATACAGTATAAAATGCAGGAAATTATGGGAATTACTATTTATTATCCGGTGTTTCAAATTAGGCGTTTCTTCATACTTGAAGAATTAACATTACAGCACTGTTTTATGACAATGATTCAAAATTTTAACTAATACAAACTCACACTCTCAACAATCCTTCCTAATTTCCAAATTTATTACAAATAATCCTTTCCACAGCTTAAATAATTGACAGGCACACAAGTGGACAGCAACGAATGAACTTCTTAAACATGTTAGCGTCTACTACAACAGTTTACATGCAAAACAACGTCTAAACATGTAGTAATCTACACCTCCAATCTTAAGTTAGTCAAAATAATTAAAATGTGTGGAATATCAGGATATTTAATAAGTTCATTTTGTCACACGAACTTAATTTTCAACTAGTTTCAAAATGTCAACGCAGAATCTATCTACTAAACCTATTTACCTAGCAATTTGACTGTTGAAATGGAGCAGTCTTTTGATCACTTTGTTGGTCTCTTAAATCCACCACTTCTAGCAATCTGACTGATTGATAGTTGTGACCCATACTCCTATTGGACTATTGATCCAAGTGGCGCATGGCAACTCATGGGCCAGGCAACAGAGAGAAATTGCTGGGCTTCTTTCCTTCCTCTAATGGTGTTTGCTTTACAGGTATGCCTCCTGTTGATCATACTTCTATCTTGACCATCAGCTCAAAGCCACACAGTGACCAGTTAAAGAATTAGGGTTCATTATCATGGCCATCTGCACTATATTTTTATTAAAAATCTGAAGTACAACCTTCGGCTCCAATTATCCAATGCAAGCTAAGAAAGATTTGGAATTACACCTAATTTTGTTCTTGACGGTCCATGTAAATCACCCAACTATTCCAACCTTGCATGATGACCACTTGAAGCTTCAGTCTTCACTTCTGCTAGATCAGCCTCAAATATTCATCTGTTTTCTGCTCAGCCCCTTCCGTATCGCACAAACATAACAGGAGAGTCATTCGCTAGTTTAACTTCTTTTACATAACTCAAAATGTCACTGTTTACATTTAACCCTGATATGAAAAAAAAAACTTACTCAAGAATGAAACATATAGACACATATTCTTGTTACGCTGGAGTCAAAACAGCTGGAAGGCTCCTCTTATCACAACTGGACCTTACTAGTTGAGGACCTCTTTGAATTACGCAAATATCAACCAAATGCCTGTAAATTAGTAGTACTCAAAATATGCATTCCACAACCATAATTTTCTACGCAATACTGACTGTTAAAAGAAATTTTGAGGGCTGACGGGGGCTACTCAACTGCACTAGAACTGAAGATTAAAGTACAGTTTAGCTAAGACATCCATCATTCTCCACATCAATTTTTTCTACGAAATTAGGCACCAGTTCTCATAGATGCCCTTATAGAAAAATTGTTACCTTAGTTATAGATGCTAAGTCTTCAGATACATCTTGGGTTTAATTGAGCTAAACTAATGAACTTCTGCAGTTAGTTTAGTAGTAAATATTCAACTTAGTGCTGCAGTCTGCAAAGCCCTTCCATTCAATGCCTGCACCAAGATTTGAATCAATGGAGTACAACAATGCAAAAGATTGTATATGTGGACTGACGAGAAAAGGTTTAACCACAACTTCACGTTCACATTCACTTCAGATCACAGAAAACAAACTTGTTAATAGCAGTGTGAAAATTAAGATTCTTTTCTACCCAATAGGATTTTTATCTTTTTAGCATTGTGTATATTTCTGTGCTCCAATTTCCACATTCTAGAATTTACATCAATTGCCGAATAAGACCAAACAATGTGTTTTCACCTTGTATCAAGCAGAAAATAGACTTTCAATACATAATTCTTTTGGGGGAAAATATAATTGGTTTAATTGCAACAGGACTTTAGTTGAGGGCATAAGTTACAAATTTGCATAATGACATGTCAAGATAGTATCATCTGAAAATGCACAAATTCAACAAATAATTTCGATTTTGTTACTGACCTTCAAATCTGGAATTGAAAACTTGTAGTTGGTAGAGAGATGGTTGTTCCTCGTTGTTGCAGCATTTAATTTGTCCCATGTCTGTTGACATGTTTTTTCCCCAGGAGCAGATATTAGCCAAAATTCTGTCATCCTCAATAAATAAATTGTTTGAAGTAAATTGTTTGAAGTAAACTGAAATAAGACAATAAAATCCAATTAATACAAAAGTATCTTCATGCTTGACTGTGCATGCAAGTCATAGAATTAGCCTTACTTTGTTTAATCATTTCATATCACCCCTGCAAAGTTAAATATAATTTACAAGGCCAGGACAACATCATATGAACCATGCATTCAGACCTACAGCAATCAAAATTGAACAGGATTCCGGCTCCCTCAAATTAAAGATCCTAAACTAAATATTTCTAAGATATATACTCAACTATTGAGGATTTGGGAGGTCATGTTGTGGCTGTACAGGATATTGGTTCAGCCACATTTGGAATACTGTGTTCAATTCTGGTCTCCCTGCTATAGGAAAGATGGAATGAAAAGGTTTTGGAAATGATGTTGCCAAGGTTAGAGGGTTTGAGCTATAGGGAAAGGCTGAATAGACTGGGGCTATTTTCCCTGGAGCGTCAAGATGCTGAGAAGTGACCTTTCATGATTTTAAAAACCTCTGAGGCATGGATAGGGTGAATAGTCAGGGTCTTTTCCCCAAGGTAGGGAGCACAAAACTACAGGGCATAGGTTTAAGGTGCGGGGGGAAAAGATTTAAAAGGGACCTAAGGGGCAACTTTTTCATGAAGATTGTGGTGCATGTATGGAATGAGCTGCCAGAGATAGTGGTGGAGGCTGATACCTTTTAAACATTGCAATTGTATCTGGATTGACTTATAAATAGGAAAGATTTAGAGGGATATGAGCCAAATGCTGGCAAATGGGACCAGGTTAGTTTAGAATATCTGATCAACATGGATAAATTGGACTGAATAGTCTGTTTCCGTGCTGTACATCTGTATGACTCTAGCAGCAAATTAATAATACTTAATGCAAACAGCTCACAAAACATACCATAACCATATTGTTCATTGCAATCTTAAAAGGGAGATGCCAAAAAGCAGCATAAAGTACATTCCTCTCCAAATGTCTTTAACATAAGAAGCAGGAGAAGCATTAGGCAATTCAGCCCTTTCAGCCTACTCCATTATTCGATGAAATCACGACTGATCCGAGTGTGGCTTTCCCTATCAACCATTGTCAGCCCCCTCACCAATCAAAAGTCTGTTAAACTCAGTCCTGAATATATTCAATGACCCAGTCTCCGTTGCTCTCTGACAGTGAATTCAGAGATTAAAAGCCCATTGAAATAAATCTTCATCTCCATCTTAAATGGGAAACCCTTCATTTTAAAACAATGCCCCTTATTTCTAGATTTCCAAGTCAGCATCTGCCCTGTCAAGTTCCCTCAGAATTTTCGCTCTTTCAAAAAGGTCACCTCTCATATTTCTAAAGTCCAATCAGTATAGGCTAACAGTATGGAAGATAATGCAGTCATTTAACAACACATTTACCTTTTTGATTTGGTCGATTTATTGTCATGCGTACCGAAATACAGTGAAAACCTTTGTTCATGAGTGGTACAGGCTCATCACAGCAAGCAAAGGATGTACAAAAAAAAACTTAGAGGCATACAGGTTACATTATTTGAGGCCAAAGTCCATTCAACAGTCTGATAACAGCAAGAAAGAAGTTGTTCCTGAACCTGCTCATGTGTGTTCAGGCTTCTGTATCTTCTGTCCTGCGGAAGGGCTTGTAGGAAGTCATTACCAGGGTGCAATGGGTCTTTGATGATGTTGGCCACCTTTCCCAGCAGCAAGCCGTGTAAATAGAGTCCATGGATGGAATATTGACTTCCTTGATGGCCTGGACTGCGCACACCACCTTCTGTAGTTTCTTAAGGTCTTGGGCAGAGCAGTTGCCATGCCAGGCCATTGTGCACAAGGACAATATGCTTTCAATGGTGCATCTGTACAAGTTGGTGAGGGTCCTTATGGACATAATAAAAACCGAAAGAACTGTGGATACTGTGAATCAGGAACAAAAACACAGTCGCTGGAAAAGCTCAGCAGGTCTGGCAGCATCTGTGAAGGTAAAAACAAAGTTAACGTTTCGGGTCCAGTGACCCTTCCTCAGACTGAGGTACTTCCTTAATCCAGGACAGGTCATCAGTTAGCGTCACTCCAAGGAACTTGATGCTCATCACTCTCTCAACCTCCGTTCCTTTGATGTAGATGGGGGCATGTTCTCCTTTCTTTCTGAAGTCGATGATCAGTTCTTTAGTTTCACTGACGTTGAGAGACAGATTGTTTTGATTACATCACGTCACCAAGTCGTCTCTCCCCCTCCTGTATTTTGACTCGTCGTTGTTAGATATCTGTCCCACTACGGTAATGTCATCAGCAAACTTGTAGATGGCATTCATTCAGAATTTGGCAACGCAGTCGTAGGTGTGCCTGGTGTACCAGGGCTGCTTAATGCTACTGATAAACCTGCATTTTATAGTGGCTTTCAAGGCCTCTGGGCATCAAAGACATCCCAACAAATAAGTGATTCAACACAGCAATTTCAATGAATTAAATAAGGTAACAAGCAGAAATTTCTAGAGAAACTCAGCAGGTCTGGCATCATATATGGAGTGAAAACTGAGTTAACATTGAGTCCATTGAGCCTTCTTCAGAACAGAAGAACACGTTTTCATTTGTTTAGTGAAATTGGTTGAAAGCTAAATACTGGTCATAACATGAAGACATCTCTGTTGTTCTTTGAATAGTGCTATGGGGCCTTTTATGTTCACAGGAGGACAAATATAGTGCTGTCTAATTTCTCATCTATAAGAAAACACCTCCAATTATTCAGCACTTAAATAGTAAATTAACCTGTAATTTGAAGAGCATTACTTGGAACCTCAGTGCTTGCATCAAACAGATAGTTATGAAAACAAAAATGTTCAGAGATTAGAAAGGAGTTGGTACTTTGAAGTAGTCTAACCTTGAATCGCCTTGACACTACATCTTTAAAAATGATCTATTGTATTTTATCTGACATCAGGCGTCAAGTAGTTGCTCCATTTAAACTACTGCAGTGCAATGTGTGATGTATTGATAGGGAATCTTTCTTAACATTTTGATTTTAAAATAGTTAGTGTGCAAAAGTGCATACAAGTGTCAGTCCACATTATGACAGCTTAGATTGTGTAAGAGTTAGACCAAATTCAAGCCGATTTAAGAGGCCAGAATGCTGCAGAGAGCCATGAAAGTTCAAATGTTCTAATCGTCAGATGCAATAAACACCAGCTAGTAATTTAGTAGTTTACTAACTATATCAGTAGTTTATATGTGCATAATGTATATTAGAACTCTGAGCGAACTAAATGCAGACACTCAACCCAATCTAATGGACAAAGAAAAAGTAGGTAGTAGAGATGAAGGCAGGTAAAGCTTGCGGCCTTGATTACTGCCCAATACTTCAGTGTATTAAATTACAGTTTAGATGAGGTACTTAACACCTTCATGCAGAAAAATTAAAAATTGATTTGAAACAAGCTACAAATTGAGTGCAGAGGCCAAATGTTGTACTTTCTTCTGATATAACAATAAAACTATATTAACATTATATAGGCAATATATAAAACCCTGCCAGCCAAATAGAAAACAAACGAGTATAAAATTGTTTCAAATAAATAACCATTGCAAAAGCCAGCTTTTACATTCTGCTGACTTGGAGATGTGATTATAAGTAGCTTTTAATTATACACTTTAGCCTTGAGACTTGAATGAAAAACTGCCAATTTTGTTCCAAATTATAATTCAACCTTTTTACCCGGAGATTTTTTTTTGAAGAAAACTACCTGCCTATAACTAAAGAGAGTGACATATAGGTATCATAATCTACATTAAACTGATCCCTAACAGTTTACCCAGTAAAGCCAACAGATCTTTATCCAACAGATAAAGAAATACAGTACAAAAGTCTGGGCCTCAATTACCAAGTAGCGCAAGTTGGCTGTAATCAGTTATACTGACTACAGGAATCTTATAATTTGCCTCAACATTCAGGAAAGAATGGCAAAAATCAGCCAGGATTTCCAATTCTGTCATGAAGTGTACATGTGTAGATGTTGGATGGAGGTAAGACTGGGATCAGCTGTCATGTAAATAAGTATCATTCAGGTTCACATGGCATAGCTAGGTAGGGTTGCCTGTATGTTTGGAATCATGTTGCAGTTTGGCTCGTCACTCAAAAAAGATGCACAGAAAATAGGCTAGAAGAAAAGAAAAGTATGGTAACTATATACTGTTTCAAATTGTGGCAAGGTCATTGAGATGACAGCTTATTAGTTCCTGACGATGACACATACTTCTCTCTCTCTATCCACAAAGGCAAAAGCATATCAAATATATTCCATACAAAAAATTTTGGATTTAAAAACTTGCATTCACTATTCCAAGAATGAATCACAGTAAAATAGGAGAATTAACAAATCACGCGTACGTTACACAGCAGAACCAGAACTGAAATCACCAAGTTTTCACTTCTTTAAAAATACCCAAATCTTCCAGCAACTTCCTGACCAAAGTCTTATGCTAGTTGTTTCCTTTCCCCACTCCTATTCACAGAGGAAGCAAATAAGTGGAATATAAATTTATCCTCTTCCCTTACACTCTCACATTCTAGTCTACTTTTATTAATCTGAAATTGTTCAAATTAAACTAACTTCATGAAACTGTAAAACACCATTAAAAATGATTAAAACACTAATTCCCAGTCAAAATGTACAAAGACAAATAAAATCTACCATTTAGTATCAACTCAATTGGGTTCTAAGGGAGCACAACCAGTAAATTTCCTGATCTAACCATGTCTTGTTGGAAAGAATAATTCAATTCACCAAGACATTCCAAACAAAAGGTATTTTTATATTATGGATTAGAGCTTCAGCAACCATTATACAATACAGTCTTGGACCATATATTTAGCAAGGTTCCCTCATAAATTGTTGGAGAGTGCAAATGAGAAAACAATTAATTTTACCCCCTTAAAAGCCCAATGACCTCTTTAATGCTGATAAAACTGCACCTAAGCAAAATGCAAGTTTTTTTTATTTTAAACGCACAAGGGCAAATGGAGAGGAAAAAATGCTAAGTAGGGATTTTCCATCAAAGTTTGCACCAGTATGCCTGTCGAGAAACACAGCTGCTCACTAGTAATCCCAAACATCAATGTTTTCCAGGTGCTGGTACCCTCCACGTAATGCACGGAAACAAAAGGATGTGGACAATAGCTTTTTCTCTTTTGAGGAGAGACACTGATTCTTTTGCTACATATCTTAAACCAGTTTCCTCGGATTCCTGATCACTCTGCAACTGAGAACAGTTTCACTCCATCTACTCTGTCTAGATCAATCACTGCTTTGAACTCCTCTCAACTTTCACTTGTCTGAGAAGAACAATCTCAGCTTCTCCAATCTATCCAAACAACTGAAGTCTCTCATCTCCAGAACCATGCTTGTAAATCTTTGATATATCCTTTATAAATTCCTCACATGCTTCTTAAATTATTGTGCCCAGAACTGTACACAATACTTCAGTTGAGGCCAGTATTCTATGAAGGCTCTCCATAACTTCTTTGCTTTTGTATTCTATGCCTTTATTTACAGACCACAAGATCCAATATTAACCAATTGTTCAAATTTACCTGGTACCTTTAACAATTTGGCAAGTATACTACTAGATTTCGCCGATCTTTCACTCAATTAAAAAAGCTGATCCCTTATTTTATCTCTATTTGCTCTTTATGCCATAATGTATACCTTTACACTTCTCTGCATTAAGTTTCTTCTGCTATTTTTCCATACATTCCACCAGCCTAACGTACCCTTTTGAAATCTTCATTATCCTCCTTACTGTTCTGTTCACAATACTTCCAAGATTTCCATCATCCAAATTATTGAACATTTTTCCCTACACAATCAAGTCTAGGTCATTAACATAAATCAAGACAAGTAGAGGTCCTAGCATTGATCTTCAGGAAACCCAGTGTTCACTTCCCTGCATGCATTCTTCCCATCCAAACAACAGTTACTGTTCCCTGCAACCGCAGGAAGTGCTACACCTGCCCCTACACCTCCCCCCTCACCTCCATCCCAGGCCCCAAGAAAACCTTCTACATTAAACAGATGTTAACCTGCACATCCGCTAATGTGGTATATTGTATCTGCTGTTCCCGATGTGGCCTCCTCTACATCAGGGAACCAAGCGGAGGCTTGGGGACCGCTTTGTGGAACACCTACGCTCGGTTTGTGACAAACGACTGCACCTCCCAGTCACGAACCACTTCAACTGCCCCTCCCACTCCTTGGACGACATGTCCATCCTGGGCCTCCTCCACCACCACAACGACGCCACCCGAAGGCTGGTGGAACAGCACTTCATATTCCGCCTGGGACCCTGCAGCGCAATAGTCTCAAAGTGGACTTGACAAGCTTCAAAATCTTCCCACCCCCGACCTCATCCCAAGACCAGCCCATCTCGTCCCCACCTCCTTAACCTGTCCATCTTTTCTCCCACCTATCCGCTCCTCCCACCTCACTGACCAATCCCCATCCCAGCTCCCTACCTACACTCACCTGTACTGGCTTCATCCCTGCCTCCTTGACCTGTCTGTCTTCTCTCCACCTATCTGCTCCTCTATCCACATTCTATCATCGCCTCCCCCTCTCTTCATTAATTTCAGAGCCCCTTCCCCTCCCCCATTTCTGAAGAACAGTCCAGACCCGAAACATCAGCTTTCCTGCTCCTCTGATGCTGCCTAGCCTGCTGTGTTCATCCAACTCCACACATTGTTATCTCGGATTCCAGCATCGGCAGTTCCTACTATCTCGGAGTTACTGTTTCCTGTCACTCAGCAAACTTCACATCTATGTTGACACCATCCTTTTCACTCCAAGGACTTCAAATTAATTGGCAAGATAGTGGTGGAGTAGCAGAGTCGCAACTGAGCTCCTTGCCTGGAGCTCGTTCACTTCCGTCTGCTTTCTTTGTTTTTTTTTCTTTTTGCCTTTGCCCTTTTCTTTTGCTGTCTTTCTTTTTTCTTCATTTTTCCTCTTTGGAGTCCTTTTCAGTATCTTCAGCAAGGTGAGAGCAGGCCTGGCCTCCCAAGCATGTGCAGCAGTGGCGGCAGGAGTCAGCTCCTCAAGGACAGCGAGTCCAGTGTGGGGCACAGCAAACCCTCGGACAGCTTGCGACAGCAGTGATTGTGAGCCCAACAGTGAGAGATGGCACCGGCGCTTGGCAACTTCGATGCTGGTGGGCCCAGCGCAGGATTTGAGGCAGTGGTATCAGCACTGGTTTTTCACAAAGGCGGTGACAGCTAGGCAGCTTTTGCAGTTGGCGAAGGCAATGTGGTAGGCCCAAATTGGTACCGCTGGCAGACCTCAGCAGCAGTGTACTAAGCCAGGTGTGGCGGCAGATTGGTGTTGGCCCTGGAGCAGGACTGCTGGAATGGACCATGATGTGGGGGTGGTGGACAAAGAACCTGTTGTGGAGAACTCCTCCCCCACACTAACCCCAATCCCAGCCAATGTCGAGCAGAGCACAAGAAGGGAGGAAGAACTCTGTTCATAGTTATACTTTAGTTATATCTTCAAATCTTCTCTAACTCAAACTGGCACTGGTGCATGCCAACATATTACACGTTTCACTGTGGCAATAAATTATTCAGTTCAATGCTTTCAACCCTATTATTTAATTTTATCAAATGTATTTTGGAAGTTCATGTGAGCCATTTCAACTCCAGTAACCTCATCAAAAATTCAACCAACTTAGTTAAATGCCATTTGCCTTCAACAAATTTGTGCTGGCTTTTCTTAATGAATCCATATTTGTCCAAGTATCTATTAAATTTGTCCCTGATCATTTCAAAAAGCTTTCCCATTACAAGTGGTTGGGTTAATCCTTGCACTAGCTGCATTTATGGCCAATGTCATTGCCAGATGAAGAACATGCAAATTGGAGGGATGCTTTTAAATTTGCCAGGTGCCGCTGACAGGAATTGTAATTAACAAGAATTAGATAGCTCAAAGTCACACCGGCTGACAGAAGCAGTAACAGAGTATTACAGAATACCAGTCATTCCAGAGCAGATAGTCCACTGAAAAACCTTCATATCTCCAAATCCAAATGCCTTCAATCAAATACATCATTTATGCAGTGGCTTTCTGTTCTGTTTTGTATCAAGCATGGTGAATATTTACTAATACCAAGTATTAAAAATTTTGGACGGAACTGCACCCATGCTGATGGATCACAGAATCCATTTTAATGAAGTCACTCCTATATCTTGCAATGGGGATACATTGCATTTAATGAACAAGAATGTAACAATTTTGCAATTCTCTAGTTCTCTCGCACTGCCTGTGTCCAAGGAAAGTTAGAATATTATGGCCAATGCTTCTGCTCTTTCCAACCTCACTTCCCTTAGTATCCTCAGAAGTATCTCATCTAAACTTGGTGGCTTACCAATTACTTCAGACCATCTTTCCAACACTTTGTCAAATTTTAACCCATTCTGTTTCACAACTACATTTTTGTTCACTATTACTTTGGCATCATCCAGGCTTAGATTCAAGTTTAATAACTTTTGCTTTCAATCCTATACCTCTAGACAGAAGCCTCACTAATCAGCTTGCTTTAATTCCAGCCTTGTTAACCTGGCTCACTATTTTTCATGAGATAACAAGGCGTAGAGCTGGACGAACACAGCAGGCCAAGCAGCATCAGAGGAGCAGGAAAGCTGACGTTTCAGGTCTAGACCCTTCTTCAGAAATGGCTCACTATTTTTCATGATTTGTGTATTTGTACTCAAGTAATATGCATCTTCATTTATCATGCCAAAATGTAAAACTTCAAATTTATCTACTGTCAAATCTCATTGCCAAATCTATGTGAATTCTGCAAGTTCAAAAATTGTTTTGTAATTTGTTGCACTCCTCAGTTTGGTTCCATCTGCAAATTTTGGTGAATTTCTGTAGTGCATCTTGTAGATAGTACACACTGCTGCTACTGAGTGTCGGTGGTAGAGGGAGTGAATGCTTGTGGATGTAGTGCCAATCAAGTGGGCTGCTTTATCCTGGATGGTGTCAAGCTTCTTGAGTGCTGTGGGGCTGCACTCATCCAGGCAAGTGGGGAGTATTCCATCACACTCCTGACGTGTGCCTTGTAGATGGTGGGTAGGTTTTGAGGAGTCAGGAGGGGAGTTACTCGCCACAGCATTCTGGCCTGCTCTTGTAGCCACTATGTTAACGTGGTGAGTCCAGTTGAGTTTCTGGTCAATGGTAACCCCGAGGATGTTGATAGCAAAGGATTCAGTGATGGTAACACCATTGACTGTCACGGGATGGTGGTTAGATCGTCTCTTATTGGTGATGGTCATAACCTGACATTTGTGTGGCACGAATAACATGAAAACCTTACGAAAGTAAGGTCCAAGTTAGATTTCTGGTAAAATTTGATTTATATATCACTTGGTCATATTTTTTAATAAAGAACTAGAACTTCTTGAAAGTCAAGGAATCAAAATCACTGGACGAGTAAACCTGAATCCCAGGCCTATATTCTGGGGAACAAAAACAGAAGTTGCTGCAGAATCTCAGACCTAGCAGCATCAGTGGAGAGAAAGCAGATTTAACATTTTGCATCGTGACCCTTGATGTGTTTGAATCATACCATGGTCACTGAAGGAATTTGAATTCAATTATTTAAAAACATCAGAATTAAAAACAAGCTATTCTAATGGCAACCATATAACCATCGTCGTAAAAATTATTTGATTCATTAATGCACTTCTGAGTATTTCCTTTAGAGAAGGAAATCTAACATCCTTAAGTCTAGCCTACATGTGACTCTGGGCAATAAATGCTGGCCTGGCCGGTTTGCTCATAAGCCCACGAAATACAGGAAAAATATGAACACCAGAATCTTTGATTGCAAACAACTCCCAACAAATGTGTTAACGCCGTACTCCAAACTGGGTTGCATGCACATGCGTACTGCGGTTTCTTCTGCAAGGATTAACAACAGAGAAAACATGCACTAACCAGATGGATGAATTTTATTTTGTTCAAAAACACTCCATACTCAACGGCAACAGACGAACATTTCTCTAGCTAAAGCGAGTGGACTATTTCAACGATTGCTCAACTGATATTTACACTTCCCTAAACCTTGTAGCCCTTGGCAGATATAGGAAAGGGCAATGCTTGCACAGTGACAGCCCGGAGCTGGGGCCTTCAATGGCAATGACAGCCTCAGCCTATCAGCTGATCCCTCACTGGGGTAAAAAGAAGGACCGAGCCAGTCTCCAACGGGGCCCGAGGCTTTTTCCCCCATAATTAATCCCTCTCGCCATTTAACGAACAACCGTCCCGCGGCCCGCACCGCCAAAACCCAACCATGACAACAAGGCAGCCACCACCTTTCAAATATCCCACATCTGCAGAAACTAGAGAGACGTACCGCCTGTTAGACTTGGGGTGACGACAACGCTACTCCGCTCCTGATTGTCAATATTTTGGTAACAGTTCCCTCTGCCGCCTCCTCTTTCCTCACATTGCTCGAGCAACCCGGTCCCTTGACTCGGTCAGCTAAACATCACGCGCCGGCGCAATCGCCGGGCTCCGTGGGTCGGCTGAGCTTCATGCGCCTGCGCAGCTCCCGGTCTCCATCGGTCAACTGAACATCACGCGCCTGCGCAATCCCAGTGCGGGCCGGTCAGTCTTGCGCTTGTGCAGTCCTGGCTTCGGTTCCGCTTGTTAAGTGAGCATGCGCGACTCATTGTTTCCGCTGTCCTGGGCATATTTTACGATGTATGTTGCAATTTTGTTAGGGGTGGATGCTGTAGTTATTGTTAATAATGTGAACTAGTATATTATGTACATATTCCCATTATCTAAACTATTCTTCCTGACGTTTCAAACATAACGTGCTGGGGCATTTTCTTTGCACGGACAGCAACAGGTGGCAACCATTCTCACTTGATGTGGGTAACTTGATTGTGAATAAGTTTGTATTTGTATATTGTGGTTTTCTGCAACCGGGCATGAAAGCAAAAGCCATTAAAGCCAGCATCTGGAACAGAAACCATGCAGGAATGGAACTCAATCAAAATTGAAACAAAAAACAGAAATTGCTGGAAAAGCTCAGCAGGTCTGGCAGCATCTGTACAGAGAAATCAGCGTTAACGTTTCTGGTTGAATGACCCTCCTGAGGAAAGCCTCCTGATTTCTCTCTTCAGACGCTGAGCTTTTCCAGCAATTTCTGTTTTTGTTTCTGATTTATAGCATCTGCAGATCTTTTAGTTTCATTCAAAATTGAAATGTGCTAAAAATAAGTACTGGGACCACGACTAAGCAAAAATCACAAACACTGAGTGCAGGATAACTACAGCACAAAAAACAGGAATAGTGCACAAAGTACACACTTGATTTGTCAGGAGAAAGTTCTTTATAGCACCATTCTGATGCAGATTTTGTGGCGCTTTACAGGAGACTTATAAAACAAGTTGCAACTCTGAGTCGCAAAATTAAGTAAAACGTCAGATGGTCAAATTAAGGAGCATCTTAAGGGAAGAAATTCGAGGCAATTCCAGATTTTTGTCCAAATAATTGTAAGTAAACCGACAATGTCAATAGGACTTTAAACGAGAAAGTGGGGGAGAAAGGAATGGTGCAACTTGCCCCAGTGGGAAACAAAGCAGCAGGTTGACATCTGTAGTGGTGGATTCAACTGTAGTGGTGGATAGCATAAAAGCAAAAGAGAAAGCATATAATACGGCGAAGGGCCGTGGGAAACCAGAGGACTGGGAAGCTTACAAAGACCAACAGAGGGCAACAAAAAAAGAAATAAGGAGGGAGAAGATTAAGTATGAGGGTAAGCTAGTCAGTAATATAAATGAAGACTGTAAGAGTTTCTTTAGGTGTATATAAAGGGCAAAAGAGAGGCAAAAGTGGGCATTGGACCACTGGAAAATGATAGTGGGGAGCAAGGAAATGGCTGAGGAACTGAATAATTACTTCGCGTCAGTCTTCACGGTGGAAAACACAAGTAATATCCCAAAAATTCAAGAGTCAGGGGACAGAGCTAAGTATGGTGGTCATCACCAAGGAAAAGGTGCTAGAAAAACTGATTGGCCTGAAAGTGGACAAATCACCTGGACCAGATGGACTACACCCCAGAGATCTAAAGGAAATAGCTAAAGAAATAGTGGAAGCATTAGTGGTGATCTTTCAGGAATTGCTAGAGTCAGGGAGGGTCCCAGAGGACTGAAAAATCGCTAACGTGACACCCCTGTTTAAAAAGGGAGTAAGGCAAAAGATGGAAAATTACAGGCCAATTAGCCTAACCTCGGTCATGGGTAAAATTTTGGAGTCCATTGTAAAGGATGAGATTTCTGAATACTTGGAAGTGTATAGTAAAATAGGGGAAAGTCACCATGGTTTCATCAAGGGGAGGTCATGCCTGACAAATCTGATAGAATTCTTTGAGGAGATAACAAGCAGGGTAGACCAAGGAGAGCCAATGGATGTTATCTACCTGGACTTCAAGAAGGCCTTTGATAAGGTGCCACACAGGAGGCTGCTGAGTAAGATAAGGGCCCATGGTGTTAGAGGCAAGGTGCTAGCATGGATAGAAGATTGGCTGTCTGGCAGAAAGCAGAGAGTGGGAATAAAGGGGTCTTTGTCAGGATGGCAGCCAGTGACAAGTGGTGTTCCTCAAGGGTCAGTGCTGGGACCGCAACTTTTCACTTTATACATTAATGATCTAGATGAAGGAACTGTGGGCATTCTGGCTAAGTTTGCAAACGATACAAAGACAGGTGGAGGGACAGGTAGTATTGAGGAGGTGGCGAGGCTGCAGAAGGATTTGGACAGTTAGGAGAGTGGGCAAAGAAGTGGCAGATGGAGTACAACATGGGAAAGTGTGAGGTCATGCACTTTGGGAAGACAAATAAAAGCATAGACTATTTTCTAAATGGGGAGAAAATTCAGAAGTCTGAAGTGCAAAGAGACTTGGGAGTTCTAGTCCAGGATTCTCTCAAGGCAAACTTGCAGGTTGAGTCAATAATCAGGAAGGCAAATGCAATGTTGGCATTTATTTTGAGAGGACTTGAATATAAAAGCAGGGATGTACTACTGAAGCTTTATAAGGCTCTGGTCAGGCCACATTTGGAGCATTGTGTGCAGTTTTGGGCCCCATATCTCAGGAAGGATGTACTGGCCCTGGAGCGGGTTCAGAAGAGGTTCACGAGAATGGTCCCAGGAATGGAAAGCTTAACATATGAGGAACATTTGAGGACTCTGGGACTATACTCATTGGCGTTTAGAAGGATGAGGGGTGATCTAATTGAAACTTTCAGAATACTGAATGGCCTGGACAAGTTGGAATTTGGGAAGATGCTTCCATTGGTAGGAGAGTCTAGGACCCAAGGACACAGCCTTAGAGTAAAGGGAAGACTCTTTAGAATGGAGACAAGGAGAAACTTCTTCAGCCAGAGAGTGGTGAATCTATGGAATTCACTGCCACAGAAGGCTGTGGAGGCCAGGTCATTGAGTACATTTAAGACTGAGATAGATAGGTTCTTGATTATCAAGGGGATCAAGGGTTACAGGGAGAAAGCAGGAAAATGGGATTGAGGAACTTATCAGCCATGATTGATTGGTAGAGCAGACTCGATGGGCCAAATGGTCTAATTTCTGCTCCTATGTTTTATGGTCTAATGATGGAGCACATATAGTTGAGGTGCTATAGAAGCCAAAGTTACATCAAAGTAGTATCTCAAAGGGTATAGAACAGAATATCCTTTATTGTTACATGCACTCTAATGAGTGCAATGAAAAATCTGTAATGTCGCCTCTTTGGTGCCAACTTAGGTACAGTGTACCTCAAGTGTTTGTTACAGATTTGAAAGAGTAAAGGAAAAGTCTAGCATAAGAATACAAAGTTTTAAAAAGTCCTCAAATTATTCAAAAATCCAGAATAAGAATAAAAAGTATCTTTAAAAGAACTCAAATTATATATAGTCCTTTTCACTGAGTTTGTGTGCGCTGGGCTTCAGAACACAAGGCCTCACTGCTTCCACACACTGGCCTCCAGCCCAGACTCACCTCCAGGACTCATCTCCCAGGCCAGCTTGGGCTTGATCTGCTCCCACTCTGGCTGGGACTTGCCCCCCAGGTTGGCCTAGGCTCAGTCTACTCCAGCTATGGGCTCCAGCCACAACTCACTTCTGGGATTCACCTTCTGCGCTGGCATGGTCTCCGACTCGTCTCCCGTGCAGGGCTGGACTCTGACTTGCCTCCATTCCCCATTCCCTCTGGGTAAGGTTGTTTAAGCAGTTAAAAGTAGTTGGTGGGGGGGAGAAAAACTGCAGAAAAGAGGGAAAAAAAGATAGGAAAAGGAACTGGCGAAGCAGAGGAGCATCCTACTCTGCCACCGTCTTTACCTCGGTAGTGGGGCTAGTGGAGATTAAACAAATAAGAAGGAGTAAAGCCACGGAGAGCTTTAAAATTAAGACCTTAATTGACTGAAGAATCACCATAGATCCATGAGGAAAACAGTGACGGACGAATGGGACATGATGAAGTTATGACATGAGCAGCAGAGTTTTACATGAACTCAAATTAGAGACAGTAAAATGTGGAAGATAAGCAAGATTTCCATGCACTGAAACAGCCTAGACTGAAGGTACCAAAGGATTGAATGAGGGTTTCAGCAGAAGATAAACGGGGTCGGGCAAAGTCAAGCAAAACAGGTGAAGGCAGAAGCTCATTGCAGGATCAAATATAACACTCAAATGAAAGTAAAATATTGCGGATGCTGGACATCTGAAATAAGTACAGAAAGTGCTGGAGAATCACGACAGATCTGGCAGTATCTGTGGAGAGAGAGTTAACATTTAAAGTCTCATGTGACTTATTCAGAATTCAAATACGACAGGGTTGAAAACAAGATGGTTTAGTCTCTCACTGTTGATCGGATCCCAGAAGATAATATGACTGGACAAGTAAGTTCTCAGAGTGAAATCTGGCTTGATAGATCAAAGTTTTATTTTTGTAGTTTGGTTACTGTGGTAGTCAGCCACTCATTTTATGCAAGATTGCCAACTTTTTTTAACACACATTACACAAAATATAAATACAAACCTATACATGTAAGTGACAATTTAGAAAGATCTGAACATAACGAGCAAAAAAAATCAATTTTTTTCCCCAGTAATGTCCTTTACAGTCACTTAATCCCAGTGAAGTATCACCTCTGTCTTAACTCTTTAACTTGGTATTAAACTGACAAGGTAGCAAAAATTCCTTTCGGTCTTTCTGCACCAAAGACATAAAAATACAGACTATCTCCCTTACTCTTACCTCTGAATCTTAAGACAAAATTAGGGTCTTTCTTAATAAAAACCGAAAGAACTGGGGATGCTGTGAATCAGGAACAAAAACATAAGTTGCTGGAAAAACTCAGCAGGTCTGGTAGCATCTGTGAAGAAAAAAATCGGAGTTACCATTTCGGGTCCAGTGACCCTTCCTCGGAACTGATGGTGTTTGGGGAAACGTTGGCTTATATGCGTCACATATGTTCAGATAAATTCAGGCCAGTTTCGACAAGCGAGTCTCCGACATGTCCACCTTCTTCTTCAACCGAGGATTCCCCAGCACCGTTGTCGACAGGGCCTTCACCCGGGTCCAACCCATATCCTGCACTTCTGCCGTCACCCCTTCTCTTCCCTCCTGCAACAGTGATAGGGTTCCCCTTGTCCTTATTTACCATCCAACCAGCATCCACATCCAGAAGATCATCAGATGCCATTTCCGCCACCTCCAGCGAGATGCCACCACCAGACACATATTCCCCTCCCCTCCCTTGTCTGCCTTCTGCAGGGACCGTTCCCTCTAGGACACCCTGGTCCACTCTTCCTTCACCCCCAACAGCCCCCTCCAGCCCTACGGCACCTTCCCTTGCAACTGGCGAAGGTGCAACACCTGCCCATTTACCTCCTCCCTCCCCACTATCCAAGGGCCCAAACATACCTTCCAGGTGAAGTAACACCTGCACTTCCCAGAATCTAGTCTACTGCATTCGCTGCATACAATGTGATGTCCTCTACATTGGGGAAACAAAGCGTAGATTGGGTGATCACTTCACAGTACATCTTGCAAAAGCTACCTGTTGCCTGCCACTTTAACAGACCACCCTGCTCTCTGGCCAACATCTCTGACTCTGGCTTGCTGCAGTGTTCCAGCAAAGCTCAATGCAAGCTGGAAGAACAACACCTCATTTTCCGCTTGGGGACCCTGCAGGTCTCCAGACTCAATATCGAGTTCAATAATTTTAGGGCCTAAACTTTCCCATGTCCTAGCCCCCTACTCCACACACCAGGCCTTGTTATCACATAGCCCTGCCATTACAAACTACCTATTGTTAGTCACTAACAGTCCCCATTAACAGTTATTCATCCTTCCAGCCAGGCCGTTATCAACTCCTTTGTCTATCCAACTGCTCTTCTCTCTTCAGACTCTATCCTTGTTTACTCCTACCCCATTCCCCCTCCCTATTTTCTGCATATAAGGCGACATTTTCCCAACTACCATCAGTTCTGAGGAAGGGTCACCGGACCTGAAACATTAACTCTGATTTTTTTCTTCACAGATGCTGCCAGACCTGCTGAGCTTTTCCAATAACTTCTGTTTTTGTTCGGGTCTTTCTTGATCCTTTACATTAAACTGCTAAACTAACTAAATATTTCTTTCTATTCCAAAGGTTTCACAAACTAGCTGCCCGTCAGCTGATATTAAACCATTCTTCTGAGCTGAAACATGATTCTAGCCTTTGACCGCCTCGCTCTCTAGTCTCAAGTTACTTAAATAAATGCTTCCTAACATGTCTTCTTAAAATGATGTCTGAACTTCAAAAATGACATTAATGACCTCTTAAAGAAAATCACTTCCGCATAACTGACAACTAACAAAGATATGCAGGTTAGATGGATTGACCATGCTAAATTGCCCATAGTGTCCAGGGATTTGTAGGTGAGGTAAATTAGCCATGGGAAATTCAGGATTATGGGGATAGGGTGGGGGGTTAAGTCTAGGTAGGATGGTTTTCAGAGAGTTGGTATGGACTTGTTGGGCCAAATGGCTTGTTTCCACCCTGTAGGGATTCTATTCGAGCATCTATTTTTCTCTTCTTTAGATTCCAAATTCACAACTGCTAATAATATTTTGCAAATCTTTATCACAATGTTGCCAGGGAGATGGATAATACTGATAGTTAAGCATAGCACAGAGCATAGAACTTCGGCCCACAATGCTGTGCCAAAAATGACACCAAACTAAACTAATCTCTTCTGCCTGCCTTTGGTCCATATCCCTCCATTTCTTGCATACTCATATGCTTATCAAAAAGACTCTTAAACACCCCTATCGTATCTGCCTCCACCACCACCCCTGGCTTCACATTCCAGACCCCTACCGCTCTCTGTGTAGAAAACTTGCCCTTCACATCTCATTTGAACTTTCCCCCCTAACCTTAAATGGATGCCCCCTAGTTTTAAACATTTCAACTCTGGGGAAAAGGTTCTTACCATCAACCCTATCTATGCATCTCATAACTTTATAGATTTATATCAAGTCTTTCCTCTGCCGCCTCCACTCCAGAGAAAACAACCTGAGTTTTTATAGCCTGTCCTTATGGTTCATACCATCTAATCCAGGCAGCATCCTAGTATGCTTCTTGTGTACCCTCTCCAAAGCCTCCACCTCCTTCCTGTAATGTGACGGCCTGAATTGAACGCAACACTCTAAGTGTGGCCGAACCAAAGTCTTATAAAGCTGCAACATGACATCCTGAGTCTTGTACTCAATTCCCCAACTAATAAAGGCAGGCACGCCATATACCTTCTTTACCACCCTATCTACTTTCGTGGCCACTTTCAGGGAGCTATGGACGTGAACCCCAAGATCCCTCTGTACGTCAATGCTGTTCAGGCTCCTGCCATTAACTGTATACTTTTCCTTAACATTTGACCTCCCAAAGTGCAGCACCTCACATTTAACCGAATTAAACTCCATCTACCATTTCACTGCTCATATCTGCAACTATATCCTGTTGTATCCTTTGACAACCTTCTACACTATCCATTAACTCCACTGATCTTTGTATCATCTACAAACTTCCTACTCCATCCATCTACATTTTCATCCAAGTCATTTATATTGATATCACAAACAGCAGAGGTCCCAGTACGGATGCCTGCAGAACACCTCTAATGTAGACCTCCAGCCTAAAAAACACCCTTCCACCACTACCCTCTGCCTTCCATGGGCAAGCTAATTCTGAATCAACGTAGCCAAGTCACTGTGGATCCCATGCATCTTAACCTTCTGGGTGAGCCTACCATAAGGGACCTTGTTGAAAGCTTTACTGAAAACCATGTAGACAACATCCGCTGCTCTACCCTCATCAATCACCTTAGTCACCTCCTCGAAAAATTCAACCAAGTTAGTAAGACATAACCTGCCCTGCACAAAGCCATGCTGCCTGTCCCTAATTAAGCTATGCTTTTCCAAATGAACGTAAATCCTATTACTAAGAATTCTCTCCAATAGCCTCTCAGCCACTGATGTGAGAATCACTGGTCAGTAGTTTCCTGAATTATCCTTATTTCCCTTCTTGAACAGAGGAACAATATTAGCTACTTGCCAGTCCTCTCGGACCTCTCCGATGGCTAGGGAGGATACAAAGGTCTTGGTCAAGGCCCCAGTAATCTCTTCTCTTGCCTCTCTCAATAACTTGGGGTAGATACCATCGGGTCCTGGGGACGTATCCACCTCAATGCTCTTCAAAGAACCCAACACCACTTGTTTCTCAATCCCAAAATGCCCTCGCATATTAGCGTAAGGAATTGAGTTTAGAGCAGGAACGCTAAAAAATGGTGGCTTCAATTTTCCCAATATTCAAGAAACTCTTTGCTCATTGGATAATATAAAAGTAATCTGATAATTTAGCAACAGGAGTCAAGACAGGTGGTGGTAATATGTGAAATCAATGTCTATATGAAAATTGGCTAAAAAGAAGAGGATATTTAGAAGCCTGTACTCAAAAGAGAAGTTCCTATCAGAAACCTACAACAGAAGGGAACTAATACAACAGGAAAACTTAACCTGATCTCTTCTCTTGGGCCAGTACTTGCCATTCACTCCACACTCATCCATATACTCTCTACATCCCCCTTCTGTTCGGAATTCCTAACTGGACATGACTTAGCAATTCTTCCTCCTTCTTGTTGCAAGTTCTCAACTTGGAGGCTGTTTCCTGTCACCAAATTGTAAAACTTACAATGTAATTATTGTAAAGTACCTCAGGAGGTGCTGAGGTTTTAAAAAGAGCTGCAACACAAACTATTTCCATGAAGCAATGTTTCCATATGTGAGGAAGATCAAAACTAACGGCCATACATACATAGTAGTCGGTAATAAATCCAATAAAGAATTTGAGGAATTTTTTAACCAGAGAGGGTTTTAAATGTGGTATTTTAAAATGAAGTAGTTGAGACAAAGGGGGTTGGTTAGCTTGGATGGCTGGGTTGCAACGCAGAGTGATGCTAACTGTGGGTTCAATTCCCACATCAGCTGAGGTTACCATTAAGGACTCTCCTCAACCTCTTCCCTCACCTGAGGCACAGTGATCCTCAGATTAAACTGCTACCTGATGTCTCTTATGAGAGAGCAGCTCTATTGTCTGGTAAGACTGTGGCGACTTTACCTTATAGTTGAGCCAAATAACATTAATGCCTTTAAAGAGAAGCTAGATTACTGCACAAAGAAGAAAGAAATAAGAAGATACGCGCTAGTATTAGATGAATTTGGTTAAAGGGAGACTTGTATGTATGGAACATAAACATTAACATAGCTTAATTAGGCCAAATGGCCTATCTTCATATAAAAGGCACCCTTTATTTCCAGCTTAGTGAGAGGAAACTGGTTTATAATTTTACGAAACTCTCATCGAGCTAACAGCATATTTTCTCTTGGCCTATCATTTCTCCTGAACCCATTCAAAGAATCACAGATCTTTACAATGATTAAAAGAGTCAAAGAATGATTACAACACAGAAGCAACCATTCACCTCGTCGTGTCTGTGTTGGCTTCCTGCAAATCACCCAGTCCCAGTCCCCCTTACCCCGTCATTTCAATATTGCAAACATTTTCTTATCACATAATTATTCAATTCTCTTTTGTATGTCTTGATTGAATCTGACTCTACCACTATTAGACAAATGCTTTCCAGACCCTAAACATGTGCTGCATAAGAACAATTTTCTTTATGTCATGTTTTCTCCTTTTATCAGTTATGTTTAATCATTCTTGTTTCCTTCTTGATTCTTCCAACAACAAGAATACTTTATCTAATCTGTGTGAAGTTTTGGTCTCCTTTTTTGAGGAAGGATGCTCTTGCTCTCGAGGGAAAGCAGCGAAGGACTCCTAGAGAAGGTCCTGAAGAAGGGTAAGCACCCCACTTGTGGCTATCGATGACACAAATATCTCAGCAAGGGGCCCAGCAACCTCTTCCCTCGATTCCCGCAGAGTTCTAGGGTACACCTGATCAGGTCCCAGGGATTTATCCATCTTTATACGTTTTAAAGCATTCAGCACCTCCTCCTCTGTAAAACGGACATTTTTCAAGCTGTTGCTATTTTATTTCCCCACGTTCTCTATCTTCTATATCCTTCTCCACAATAAACACTAATACAAAATACTCATTTACTATCTCTCCCATCTCCTGCAGTTCCACACAAAGGTGGCCTTGCTGATCTTTAGGGGGGCCTATTCACTCCCTAGTTACCCTTTTGTTCTTAATGTATTTGTAGAATCCCTTTGGATTCTCCTTAACCCTATTTTCCAAAGCTATTTCATGTCCTCTTTTTGCCCCCCTGATTTCCCTCTTAAGTGTACTCTGAGTGCCTTTATACCCTTCTAGGGATTCACTTGATCCCAGATGTCGATACTTGACATATGCTTCCTTCTTATTCTTGACCAAAATCTCAATTTCTCTAGTCATCCAGCATTCCCTACACCTCCCAGCCTTGCCCTTCATCCTAACAAGAACATACTGTCTCTGGACACTCTATCTCATTTTTGAATGCTTCCCATTTTCCAGCCATCCTTTTGCCCATGAACATCCACCCCCAATCAACTTTTGTAAGTTCTGGCCTAATGCTGTCAAAATTGGCCTTCATTCAATTTAGAACTTTAACTTTTAGATCTTGTCTATCCTTTTCCATCACTATTTTAAAACTAATAGAATTATGGTCACTGGCCTTAAAGTGCTCCCCCCATTGACACCTCAGTCACCTGCCCTGCCTTATTTCCCAACAGTAAGTCAAGTTTTGCACCTTCTCTAGTAGGTACATTCACATACTGAATCAGAAAATTTCTTGTATACATTTAACAAATTCCTCTGCATCCAAGCCCTTAATCCTATGACAGTCCCAGTCTATGTTTGGAAGATTAAAATTCCCTACTGTAAACACCCTATTCTTCTCACAGATAACAGAGACCTCCATACAAATTTGTTTCTCAATTTCCCACTGGCTATTGGGGGGTCTTTAGTGTAATCCCATAAGGTGATCATCCCTTTCTTATTTCTCAGTTTCACCCAAATAACTTCCCTGGACATATTGCCAGGAATATCCTCCCTAAGTACAGCTGTTATCATTCATCAAAAACACCACTCCCTCTCCTGTCTTGCTCCCCTTTGTATCCTCCTAATGTCATCTATACCCTGGAACAATAAGTTGCCAGTCCTGTCCATCTCTGAGCCACGTCTCTGTAATTGCTATGATATCCCAGTCCCACGTTCCCAATCATGCCCTGAGTTCATCTGCCTGACCTGTTAGGCCTCTTGCATTGAAATAAATGCAGTTTAATTTATCAGTCCTACCTTGTTCTCTGCTTTGTTCCTGCCTGCCCTGACTGTTAGATTTACTCCTTTTCCCAACTGTACTAAACTCAGACTGCTCTCTTTCCTCACTATCGCCTTGCCACTGCCCCACACCCCCGCCTCACTAGTTTAAATCCTCCCAAGCAGTCCTAGCAAATCTCCCTGCCAGTATATAGTCCCCTTCCAATTCAGGTACAATCCATCCTTCTTATACAGGTCACTTCTACCCCAGAAGACATTCCAATGATCCAAAAATGTGAATCTTTCTCACCTGCACCATCTCCTCAGCCACACATTCATCAGCTCTATCCTCCTTTTCCTACCCTCAGTAGTTTGTGGCACTGGGAGTAAGCCAGATATTACCCTTCTCGAGGACCTCCTTTTAAATTCCTGCCTGACTTCCTACATTCTCTCCTCCGAATCTCATCCTTATCTCTTCCTATGTTGTTGGTTCCAATGTTTACAACAACCTCTTGCTGGTCACTCTCGTCTTTGAGAACATCTGCACCCTCTCTGAGATATCCTTGATCCAGGCACCAGGGAGGCATTACACCATTATAGTGTCTCGCTGTCAGCTGCAGAAACGTCTGTCTGTACCTCTGACTAGAGAGTGCCCCATCAAAATTGATCACTTGGAACCTGGCATACCCCTCATTACATTACAGCCAGTCTCGGTATCAGAAACCTGGCTGTCAGTGCTACATTCCCCTGACAGTCCGTCACTCCCTACATTTTCCAAAACAGCGTACTTGTTTGAGATGGGGATAGCCTCCCTCTCCTACCTTTCCTGGAGGTCACCCGTTTACCTGACTGTATCTTCAGTGTTTCTCCCTTCTTGCAACTGCCATCCATCACACCCGCTAGCTCCTGTAAATTCCTCATTGCCTCTAATTGCTGCTCCAACTGATCCATGCAATCTGATAGGGTTTGCAACCAAGCACACTTCCTGCAGACATAATCATCAGTAACATGGAAACTCTCCCCAATCTCCCACATCCAACAGGAAGAGTACATCACTCTACTAAAGGCCATCATTGCTCCTTAACAATCTACAGACCCAGAAAATAGCCCAATCTTACCACTCTTAAAAGAAACGCTGCTCCAGGCGAACTTAGTACCTATGTTGGATATTTTTAAAGTTTAATCAATAGACAGGTCTCAATAAAAAGCATATAATCAAAAGGAACCCACTCTACTCACTATTGTAGATTTACAAAAAAAAAACTAGCCACTTAGCTGTTCCCCTGCTGTGAGCTCCCTCACACAGTTTTCTCCAAGGTCAGCTGTGAATTTCGCTGTTTTTTTATTTTTCTTAGAGGAGCTCCAATGTCCACAGGTACTTAAAATCAACCAGAAGAGGCAGTTGCTGTGAAGGTTCACTGCTGGGTCAGACAGCAGTGTAGGTTTCTTTCTCCATTGATTCACTTCTCACCATGTGGTCACTGGCTTTATCTCCCTTCCTCCTTTTTTAAAGTGCCATTGTTTTGATCTTTTTTTCCCAAAGTTCCAAAACAATGCAACAGCCTATAGAACAGTAATTACTGCTCCTACAATTCGAGGAAATCAGCTCCAACACTGTAAATGCCTCAAAAAAAGGAGCAGCTCTTACAGCCACAAATTCTTCCCGTCCTCCACCTTGGATTACCCAGAATCATACTTTGTCAGAGTGGTTTGATACAATTAAATGGCTCACTAGTTAAAGTAGTCATTCATACTACTATAGGTCTGAATTCACATCTAGACCACTAAAGGACATTAGTGAACCAATTTTTTTAACAATTATTTGGCAGTTACATGATCACTATTGCTTATCTGTCTTTTTAGTCCAGATTTACATAATTAACTCATTTAAATTTCCTGACTGCTGTGGTTGGATTTGACCTCATATCTCCAGATCTTTAATCCTGGTCCACGGGTTACAAGTTTAGTTGCACTATGCTACCATATGATCTATCATAAAAATACCCAACATCTTTGCTGTAGCTTTGAGGAAGATTAAATGATCCCAGGAGGACAAAGATATATGAGATGAGTGTGCAAATGAATTTTGACTTCCATTGGTATTTCAAAGAAGTGGTTTGAAGTCAATTAGACACAAAAAAAATGGAGACTCCATATGGAGGCAGATTGCTTGGTTGAAGTACTAAATGAGTACTTTGTGTATGGCTTTACTAAGGAAAACTGAAGTCAACGAGAAAACAAATCTGGTAAACCAATGTCTTTTAGGAGAGGAAATTTACATCCTTATCTGGTCTGACTTACATGTTACATATAATAAGAATGAAACAGGATGAACCACTCAAAGTGAAAGTGGAAGTAGTTGAGACACTAGGTGAGCTAAAACAAATAAAGAAGCATTAAAAAAAAACACCTGACTAAAGGTTAATAAGATCACCATGATTAGGTACATTCAAGAATACCGAGAAGAAAGGGTGGAAACCATTGAGACATTGGCCATAATTTTCCACTTTTCCTTAGGTTCAGTGTGGTGCCAGAGGACTGGAGAGTGGTAAATATTACACCCTTGGTCAAGAAAGATGTAAAGATAAACCCAGTACCTCATTAATGAGAAAGCTTTTAGAAACAAAATGTGGTTAAAAAAATTAATTGTCATTTGGACATCCACAGATTAATTAAGGAAAGCCAGCATGGTGTTGTTTAAAGCAAATATTGAACTAACCTGACTGCATTTGTTGATGTAACTGAGAGGGTTAATTCGCATAACTGATCAGATACAATGCACGTGGACTCCCTAAATGGATTTTGTGTGTCACAAAATAGGCTTGCGCACAAAGTTGAAGTACTTGGAATAAAAGGGACAAGAAATGGCATTGTGAAGAAGTTGGCTGAATGACAGGAAACATAGAGTAATAGTAAATAGTTCTTTCTCAGATTCAAGAAACATGTACGTAGAGTTCACCCAGAGTTGGTAATAGGACAACAAGGCGCAGAGCTGGATGAACACAGCAGGCCAAGCAGCATCATAGGAGCAGGAGGGCTGACGTTTCGGGCCCACACCCTTCTTCAGAAATGGGGGAGGGGAAGGGGGTTCTGAAATAAATAGGGAG